>NW_009923688.1:7146-10297 GCF_000696875.1 Nestor notabilis
TTTTAAATACTCCCTATGGTTTAGAGGTAGCACTGCTTGGTCATCTTGTGGTCTCTTCCAAAGAGGTGACCTTCCTGAACTGCTGCTTTTTTTTGTTGTTTTGTTTTTGTTTAGCTGCTAGAAAGCAACTCCTTCCAAAAGTGTGCATCATCTGTCTAGCAACTGAGAGGGTCCTTTGGGACACATATTTTGTAGGTTTGCTTTAAAGTACTTAGTTGGCACTCTTTAACAATAGGCTTGGAAAATCTTGATACTATCTGTTGAGACTTACACATGCATTCTTTAAAGAAAGGACCCTTAGTGTTCACTGCTGTTGCGTGAGTTGTATTTATCTTTGCTACTAAACTTTGTTAAAGCTGTGAGTCCCATAGTGGAAGGAAGAGAAAGAAGGCAAATCAAATGAGAATCTTTCCACCAGAACCTGTTCTTCTGCATGTGATGCGCAGTAAGTGTGCTCAGCTGGTGTTATGTATGTGTGTGGGGTTTTTAAGCCTTTGAAATTTCTGTCTGTGTTATCTCTGTAAATTGAGGAGCTTGAGTCCTCTGTCTCCAGCTACTAAGAAAATGAGTTATGCTGAGAAAGTCAGGCATGATTGACCCACTAATAAGAGTGTATTTGCTCTTATTGATTAATAATACCCTCTGATTTATTTAGCGTTTTGTTTTGGGCTCCTCTGTACTGTGAAGTAGGAAACTCTTCTGCTTGACTAGCTTTATTCACAGACACAAGTAATAAAGCCCTGTGTTGTCAACAAAATTGAGACATTTGAAGTTTTTCTTGGAGTTTTCATGCAGAATTTTCAAGGACATTTACTTACATCTGATACAGGAGGCATGAACTCAAGTCCTCTTTTTATCTGCTTCTCTCAAATCAGGGACTTGAGGTGAAACAGCATGCTGCTTCTGCAGTTCAGTTTCTATGATACTTCTCCAGGAAGAAACTCCTCTTTTTCTGTATCCCTCCCCTTGTAAAATGAATTTGCTATTTTTAGCATCCTCCTGCATTGCCTTTGTTAGGGAGCGTTGTGCATGAGCCCTCCTACTGTACTTGAGCCTTTAAGTGAGACATGCATAATATATTTAGAGAAATACTCAGCTTTTCCAATCAACATTGAATTTTTCAGCTCAGATGAGTGTAGACTGAAATGGAAGCTGGAACTAACTGTTGAATATTGAGTTGCTCTTGTCCATTTACTAATTTTACAGGCTTTCCTATCCTCCTACTTTTAAAGTTTACATGTTTTGTATGTTCTGTGCAACTTTAGAGTGACTGGGATCTATGTTCTGTACTGATTCTGTAAGTCTGCTGGCAAGTAAAGACATGGCCTTTTGACTTGCAGTTCTTGGAGCTGTCACTAGTGGTTAGCTGAAGCTGTTGGTTAGTGGCAGCTGCCAGCAAATCCTGATGGAACATTATCCATCGTTGGGAAGATAGTGAGAATGGACAGGAAACATCATAGTATGAAACCTGGGACCTGCTTGCATTTTGGGCACTGTACGCAGTGTTGGTCTCTTACAGGATGTGTGTAGAGGAGCTACAGAAGGTAAAGAGAAGCAGGCTTCTGAAAAGCAATGTCTGAAATGTGTGGTGGGTGTTGGAAACAATTGTCATTTACAGAGTCATCAAGGCAGTGGATAAAGGAGTTATGGAGCTGTTATTCATCAAATTGTGCAATATTAAAACTAGGGAGTGCTTAGTGAAGTTTGGTTTAAGTAATGGAAAAGAAAGTACACAAGGAAAAGCTAACGTATGTGGTTTGTTAATACAAAAGAACATTGAGGCAGATAGTACTAGCAGATACAGGAACACAAATTCAAGCACATCAAATCTGTAGCAGATGCAAATGGAGTCGGTAGAGATGTACACTTTACTGGCCATAGTATAACAGCTGTGAATATCAGGGGAGTTTGAGGAAAATAGATGGGAAATAAATGACTAAGGCTCATGTGCTGTCCATTTATCTCCTGATGACTGTGTTGGCGACAGAACACTTTCACAGACTGACTGCTGGTCTCAATAACATACTTCCGTTTTATTAAAGGGTCTCTCACTTCTAAGCAGAAAGCATTCAGTGAGGAAAGCCTCATTTTGTACTTTGTTTATGGAATTTACACAAGTTCCTCAACCTGTTCTCAAATTACCATTTGACAAATGGAAGGCTACGAGGTAAGTGGTAATCTTCTCATTAACTTCTGTATTCTAGAGTAGGTCAGAGTTGCTGTACCTCATTGTGCACAAGCTTTAGAGTAAGCTTTTACCAGATCTTTTTCTAGTAAAATTATTTTATACTCAAGCTTGAAGATCTGAAAAATTTTGGTCTCAGCCATAGTCTTTATTAGATTTATAGACATAGTGGTTTTTTTGTTGACAAATTTCATGATTAATTCCTATAACAATGTAATAGGAAAAACTCTTGGAAACTATGCTAGATTTATAATTTTACAGTAAATATGAAGAATTTCTTTGGATTGTGCCAGAATTCCAGTAATCAGCATTATTTCTGAATAATTCTTTAGTAATAAAAATAATAATAATTCCAATATGTTGAAGAGGACTGACTGGAGTGATTTATGAAGTGCGTGTAAAACACTGTCACTTGCTATGGATCACTTCGTTTATATATGTAGAGTCTTACTTTGGCAAAGGGCTATTCTGTTACAACATACAAGTTTGCCTCCAGAGGTTGTGGGTTTCCATGGTACTTAATCCATATTTAGCAGACACCTGGTATTTCTATACAGCTGTGGAATGGCAGCAGTGGATTTTTGTTCCACTTTCCTGCTTCAAGTGCAGCTTTTACACGTTTGCTCTTCTAACATACTGACTACTCTTGAAAACTTTCTGCAGAGATACATAAAGATCCAACCCACTCCACTGTTATGAAGGGCTAATGCTAGATCTCGGTATGTGATAGCTGATGTTTGCCAAGTGATGGGATGGGAAAAAGATGATGTGGATCTGGTCTGTACAATCACGAATCCTGATCAAATTTGATCACGTAGTTTTAAATACATAATAGCAAAAAGTAGCAGATAGTTGCTGGACTTCTGTGCTTTACTAGAATGTATTTCAATGCCTTATGCAGATTAATTACTTAAATCTTCAGTAGAATATTTATTAATCTCAGAATCATAGAATGGTTTGGGTTGG
>NW_009923689.1:0-229 GCF_000696875.1 Nestor notabilis
CCCGCCGCTCCCCGACACATGGCACACACGCCCCTGACACACCGCCCTCCCTAAGAGGTGGCATGCCGCCGACACAGGGCACGCCGCCCCCCTCACACCGCCCTCCGAGCGGGTCCTCGGCTCCGTGCTCGGCGTAAATCCCGTCCACTTCCCCATTCCAGCATCGCCTTCCGCCAGTACCTCCCCGTTCTCCTGGCAGCGGCCCGCTCACCCGACCCTCCTCCCCGCC
>NW_009923689.1:260-1915 GCF_000696875.1 Nestor notabilis
GTGCACCCTTTATTGTCTTCACGCATGACTCGCATCAACAAACATATCCTCTGCTACACTATGACATATACGGACTCTTACCACAGCTACACAGCGTGTGTTTTCTCTCTCCACGTTCCCTTCACTTCTATGAAGTCTACAGATGACACCCTACAGACACATTTCACTTCACTGCATGGATGCTCCCCACTCACCACCCTGTCCCTCCTCCATGCTGCTCCTGACTCGCAAAGCTTTCTCACTCTAACACATTACACTCCTCTGCTGGTGCGCTGTACCAGGCCCTTCTCCAGCCTCACCTACTCATCTCCCCGGTGTGGTGACACCTCCTCACCATCAGCTTATGATACATATGCCACTTCTCTGTACATCTGCATCTTCATGTTGCTGCACCTGTACCTCCGTGTACAACTCCACTCCCTCCCTCTCCAGGTGCCTTCGCACACCCTCCTCACACCAGCAAGGATGGGAAGCAAAGCACCTGCAAGCAATGCACTTCCTTTTTGTAAGGTCACCTGTCCCTGCAGCTTCAACCCTTCACCCAGCAAGTGAATGCACCCTGGTAAGAGCGGAGCTGCTCTGCCGCCCGTCCCTGGCAAGCTTGGGGCATCAGTCACCTCTCTAGGAAGCCTGTTCCAGTGTTTGAATGCCTCCTTGGTAAAGAAAGGCTTCCTAATGTCCAGTTTAAACCTCCCCTGGCGCAGCTTTCAACCACTCCCACTTACGACATTTTCTGAGTTTGGAAAGATACTGTGTGGTGTTTGTAACACTGCAGTCTTCTCCTACTGTCACCTCATTTTCCACAAACAGGGCCTCAGCAACTGTTACCTTCAAAGAAATCTATTTAACATTTTTGGTGTATCTTCGGTTTACCACCAAACTTTGCACTGCTCTAACTCCTGAATTAGATAAGAAAATATACCCCCAATCTCTTCTAGATCCTGCAGACACGCTTACATTTAGAGTGTTTAAATATATCTTTATTTGTAAGCAGCTAGATTTGTAAAAAATGCTCACATACTGACTACTGTCCAAAGTGTTCACACCTCAAATTCCTTAGAAAACCTTGAAAACTTGTATTTGGATATTTTTCCTAGTCAAATGAACTGTTTACTTATACATTATGAAATCTATCTCCCAAAGATCTCAGCCTACCACATGCTCTATCTATTCAACACATGAGAAATTTCTTCACGTAGAAAGCGTAAGAATTTTGTAAACTAACAATCTGTGTGCCAAGCAGAAGGAGCCTTAAAAAGCATACAGGCAACACGGGTCTGTAACTCACCAATGCACGGGTTCAGTAAAAAAACCCACATTATTTAAAGCCAGCAAAGTTAAACCAAACCTGTGGATATGCTTATTCTCCTCGACCAATGTATTTAGTTAGGAATATCCATACAGAGTTTCACGCCCCTCCAACTAAACCTGCTTTAACAGAATGCAACCTCGCAGTGGTGCATCACGAAGCTGAGGCGAGGCACAAGCCCCCCAGGCATCTCAGTGGGGACAGAAAGTCCGTACTGGCTGAGACAGCCCTTTTGGACCTCTTCTTCCCTTCCTTTCTGTCAGATTTACTCCATCCTTGGAGCTGAGCCCATGCAGAAGTTAGGGCCATCACCCACCCGCGGGGACCCATCGGTTAGAGGCAGGGT
>NW_009923690.1:0-10173 GCF_000696875.1 Nestor notabilis
CCCAAAAAAAGCCCAGTAAAGTAAGTCGCTAATAAAAGGCGAGCGAAGCGGAGAGCAGAAGTTGCGAAGTCCTGCCGGGAGGGCGAGAAAGAGATCCGCGAGAGGGACTTGCTTGAGAAGAGGGGAATAGCAAAAGAGGAAGAGAGGGAAGGAAAGCGCTTCCCTCCTGAGCACTCCCGGGACAGTCCTTCAGTTTTGCACAGGAAAATCGAGTGATGAGAGCTCCCCCCAGCCGGGAGAGGATGGTACCGAAAGCCCAGAAGCAAACCCAAACCCGGACAGAGGAACAACCCGAAAAAGAGCAGCGTGTGTGTGTGTGTTGGAGGCGATGGGGAAGCAGGAGGCTGCTGCGCAAGAGGGGAGGGGTGAGGGGCGGGTTGCCGCTTTCAAACGGCTGGACTGGCTGATGGGAAAAGTTTGCACTGGGAGAGTGCCCCATCCCCCCCGCAGGACCCGGCGGTGCCACCCGGGCGGCGGAGCTCCCTGATACCGGGCGCTGGAGGCCGAGGCATAAATCCCCCTGTCAGGAAGAGGGTAATTACGAGGCCGTAAAAAAGTCAGAAAGATGGATGCTTAGGAATGATTATTACTATTTCTGTTGTTATTTTAATGGGAAACCCGAACTGGAATCCCGAAGCCAGAGGGCTACGGTCTTCTGAAGTATGGATTTCTAGGCTGTGGCTCCATCTAAACCCCCAAAACTGTTTCCTTCCTCTAAACCTGCCCCGCCCTCTCGCCGCCGGGAGGCTCCTCTGCCGGGGAGCTGCAGTGTGCGGGGGGCAGCCTCCGTGCTGCTGAAAAGTGCTCTTTGCATGAGTGCAATCAGGTGAAGACAAAAAAAGCCCGTCCAAACCCAGGGCCTTATTCGTAAAGCCCTAAGTCCCACCGGAGGTCGTGGAGTAATGCATTTACACATAATAATACAAACCACAGAAAAGTACAATCACCAGCTGTGAAGTTACATAGCATTAAGAGTCAGGAAGCAAACAGATTAGAAAACAGAATTTCTCCCCCCCCACACACCCCCACATATCACTAATTTGAGACAGATTTATAGCATTTATGTATTTATTGGTGTATCTGTCTGGATATTATGCCTGTCATCCAAATCTGAGTATCTGAAATGGTAGCATTAGTGAAGCATGTTTTGGGGCTTTGCTAGAAATGGGTCATAAAAACTGAATATGTTCTTAAATAATAGTTTTCCAGCCTATTACGGAATATAGATTTATTAGTCATTTTTATGTTTGAAGCTTGGTTTGAAAACAACCGAGATATTGTTAGCAAAGTTTGGCTCTGAGGAATGGAAAGCCTTTGGGTTTTTTTAAAGGTGAAGGGTCCAGATTAAGAACAGCTGGAAAGGTTTACAGTTTATTCTGGTGAGACAGCAATCAGCAGGTTGCCATACACACCTAGAAAAACATAGCTGGGTTCCATCTCCCCCAAGCGTTGACATCCCAGAGGCAGAATCAGTGTCCCGATAGTAATAATCATATGACTCCTAACTCCTTTTCAGGTTTTTATAAAGAATATACATTTCTTGGATATTTTTAAGTTTAGACGCATCAAAACAGAGTGAAAATAAATTGATATTGCAATACTGGATGACAGCATGTGCAACAGTTGCAATTCAGATGGATCAGACCTTTGACCTAATCCTTCCTATGAAGTAGCATTCACTTACATCTTAATTTATCTCCACTTTGTTACTTTACAATTAGATCTACTGATATCAGAAATGTTGACACATTAAATACAGTCATAAAAAGAAGTAGAGCGAGAGGAATAAATGCTCCCTACCTTTATTTTTTGCTGCACACCCTCTTTGAATATGCGTTGCTTACATAGATCAAAGCAGATAAGGTCTGTATTCTTTTAATTCCCTAGGATAAAGCATGAATTATTCGCTTTAGATTAAAAGCAGCAGGATTATTTTTTTTGTTGTTGTTGTTGGACGGATTCTAGGTTAGTGTCAAGAAACTTGCATTCTCTGCAATAGCTGTTAGAATAATGGCTTGAGCCTAATAGCAAGGGTAGGGTGGCTTGAGAGTGTTTCTAACAAATTAAATGATTGAAACATATTTCTGAACTCTGCCTTCCTGGATCTCTGAGGTTACCATGAGCCCAGCTGGCAAACTGGGGTTTACAGGTGTTAGGCTTCACTGAGCATCAGGGCTCAAGACATCAGTGCCTGAACTTGCCTGAAGCTGGCAACTCTAAGCCAGAAAGGGCATGTTCCAGTCGCAGGTGAAATAGCCTAGACTTCACCAAGCCACCTGCTGCTTTCTGCACTGAAGTTTACAGAAGACAGACTTTGATTTGTTTTTCCTGGTACTTTGATGCTCACATCAGGGAGCTTTTAGATAACAAGATGAAAGTCAAGGCTCACAAAAACAACAACTAGCACAAATGTGATAATCTCTAGATTTCCTGGAAACACAACTCAGACTCTTACTGATTCCTTCTTCTGAGCACTGAGGCTGTATATTGAGCAGTACATGGGAAGCCGATCTTTGCTGTGGTCTCTGCCATGTGGGAGTTGATAGAATTACTTCTTCACGTTTCTGAATTAAGCAACATAATTTCTCTTATTCATCTGCTGATTATCTAGAGGTGTTTTACGCATTTAAGTTGCAAAAATCTTTAACAAAAAGCCACCAGTCATGTAATTTTGGCATCTCCATCAAAATCCATGCCACCTGGGGGAATGTGGTTGGTGATGAGCCAAACAGAAGGTAAGTTTCACAGATGAAAAGTGTCAACCATTGAGGAGACTTTCCATGTAGAGAGACACAAAGAGAAGGGGGGGTGGGTATTGATGTTAGTTCATTCTTTAGGATATGTTTCCACCAGGCTGGGCTGTCTAGATATGAGAGGTACCTCTTATCAGTATGTTGAACAAACAGTTAAAGTCATCTGAAATGCTGTCTTCCTTTTCTAGTAAAGAGAAGAGAAATTCTGGGAAGGCAGACTCAAAATAGTGAACAGCTCAAGACTTCATTGAAGTTCTGGGGGTGTAAACTTTTCAGCGCTTACATAATCAGGCTCTTTTTGATGTAAGGTCATATAAATGTGCTGGAGCAATATCAGCCATTCACCAGATAAACTGCTACTTGCACAAGATCATGCTGTAGTGAAAACCTAGTGATGCCATTCTGGTTTCCATTGAAGAGCAATCTTACATAATAGTAATGGTAGAGATTTCTTAGACAATTCAAAGGAGACAAACCCAGGAAGTTTAATGGTTACCATCACAGAAAGCACTGGAAGAAAATAAAGATGAACTCACTGAATAAGAATATCAAAATGGATTTACCGGGCAGTGGGGAGGAGGGGGAAAGCAGTTTGCTCTGGATAACAAAGAGTAGGGGATGTAAGGCAGTTTGGGGCAGTTAACTGTTCCCCAAGATCTAATTGTTTCTCAGAATCACTTCATCCTTAGTAATCACCAGCTCTGCTGTCATTTCTTGATAAAGCAACCTATCTTTTCTCCAAAGATAAATGGTAAATTGGTGGAGAAGATTAAAAGCCTTTTATTCTTTACTATGTCCAGTAAATTGTATTCTTATCTAATCCACTCAAGAGACTTTTCATGAAACATCCATGCAGAATACACAATTCTCCATCTAAATGGGGTAAAACAATGACTCCCCTGACCATTAAGGAAAGCATAAGAGATTTCATGACAGAACCGCACATACAGAACCCAACTATACAGATCAGACAATCACCATTTGTTTGGTTTGTCCACACTTCCCTACGGTCTTTTCTCATACCACTGCTGGTTTGCGGTTGCAGTAAGAGGGCCACAGCTGGTCTGGGAAACCACAATAAACATGTATGGGGCCGTATCCCATAAGAGGTTACATGTACTGTCCTTCCAAAAGTAATACAATAAAATGAAAGTCCCATATTGTGCAGAAATGCCGTGATTAAGCTGAAGTGAGAGGAGGCTCTTCTGGGGGTAAAGGAGCCACAGGGAAAACCACATAAATTCCACACTACATCATACTAGAGAGTGCTATGGGGGAAAAATAGACTGTCGCTATGACTTGCTCATCCAGTTTCACCTGTATCACACTCTTGGTATACACTTCAGGTGATCATTCATATATTCTGGTAATTTTTCACTCTTCTTTCTTGTAATTAAACTTTTCTCACCTTCTTATGACCTTGCACAACTTACACAGATAATTCTATATTTATTTTTATAATTCCACTGAATATTAGTTCACTGAAGAAAGTTAAGTTTGCCTAATTTGTGAAATACACTGTGATTAAAACCTGTATGTGATGGTAATGTCCTATACTTTATTGACACTTTTCTCTGTATCTCAAATTATTTTACAAATGTTAATGGATAATTCACACCACCTCTGTTTAAGTCATGGAAATTCTCAGAAGTTTAGGTGATGACCAGTAGGTTGCATGACAAATTTATAGATGTTTGTCTACTGAAGCACTTAAAAATATGCATACATTTTTGACTTCAGTGGCATTTCACAAAGTGTATCACATGAAATTCAATTTAAAGTTTTGAAAACTCTAAATTTTTCATGTAACTCAGCAAGCATCCAGATTATTACATAGTAAAAGATTTTATCATGAGTTGTCTCACTGATTCAAATAATTTGATACTGAATGTGGCATTGAAGCGTATTTGCCATATGAATTAGATTAATTTTTATACCATTTTTAGCAGAGAAGTAGTAAATAGTGTTATTTTGGGGTCGAATGCAGACATACTCACAACACCCACACTGCATCTGCTTCATTTAATTCACATTTTCAAGATTTTCTTCATAACAGAATGACTGAGGTATGCAATGAACAAAATGAAGTCCTATATTGTGGAGACCATCCATTTGATGACAAATACCTTCATCAAATTTATTAATTCATGAAAATTTCCATTGCTTTTCATTGTGGAGTGCATGGAAAGAATTACAGTTACCGTTTTAGGAAAACAGTTGCAATATTTATGCATTGTAAAGAGTGGGCTGTGATTCAGATTTTGCTGAAGTATAGAAGTGAGCTTTTCAGTCTCTGAAAATCTATTATACCTTCACTAGAGGCATTAAGAAAGTACAGACTTTATATTTCAATATAAATATTATTCAGAAATGAATGGATTAATTTTGGCTTACTACAATCGTCATGCTATAATGAAAGAGTAAAATTCTGATTTGGGGAAGAGCATAGGATACCCTTTTGCAGGGTATATATTGTAGCTTTTGTATATTATGTTTTGTCTATGTATCTTTTGTCAATACACGAGTGGAATATTGTGCTTAGATGGATTCCTAGTGAAGGTAATGCAACTGGGCCCCAGGGAGCTGCTTACAAGTTAGGGGTAATATATTCAGGGATTTCTTCCCTATTTTAAGTACAAACTTCCACCTAGTTTTAACTGCAGGGTAGTCATAGGATGTTCATCATTGACACATAATTTTATCAGCTATTAAAAATCGAATGCATTCAGTAATGCCCATGAAGGGAAACTAGTTTTCGAAGAGTAATAACATTTTATCACAACTGAGAATTCACATTTTACGTGGATTTTTACTGCCATATTGAACATGATGCTAGTCTACAGAAAAATTAATTTCCTGTGCCTATGCCTATAAACAATAACTTAAACATGTACTGTCCTGGAACAGGGCATGTTTGCCTTTCATATACAAACAAACCATAGAGCTGTAAGAAAATGAGATATACCAAGGTAGGCAGAAATCCTTCAGAAAAGTTCAACTTCCTTGTTTAGGGCCTGGAGCACAGCCCTCGTCTCTTCTCAGGTTTGACAGAGAGAGGTCCATTCCCACTGACACACACTGAACCTCTTGATCTTTCTCTTTATTTGTTGTCTTTGTATTTATTTATTTTTATTTTTTTTTAATTTATTGTCAGATGCTTAAAAATACTTTGCGTAAGGTGCAAGAAAATCACAAGTTCATCAAACAGGAATTTCAATGCTGATGCTCAGCTTGCCTCTCTAATATAACCTGTTTCCTGGGACTGTCCTGGGAGATGATGCTGAAAAATCACGGTATTTACTCATGCATACTATCTTTGGTGCCAGTTCCATTTTGTCTTGGGTCCCAGAGCTTACACTACACAAAATGTTAGCAAACAACTATTTATTTTTAAATAGTTCTGTACGTACAGTAGGTTTTATGCCTTTTTTTCTGGTTTTGTGATTTATAAGTGTGTATGCAAACTCTTAACAAAGCAGCCACAGAAATGGGACAGATATTTTAAAGCATCGTTTCCTAGTAAGACAAAATGCATTTCTGCTTGCATAGCTGAGAAACAGAAATGCAGGCTGGAAAAAAGTTTTATTTAGTGTAGTCCAAGCAAAATGGCCAAATCTCTGAGATTAAAAGGGTGCTAAGAATGAATATTTGTCCTACTGATCAGCAAAAAAAACCAAAAAAAAAAACCCAACTTGTTTCACTGAAATAATTTGCACTTGACATGTAATGCAAACCATCAAAGTTACAGGCTCATTAATGACTTACTACCAACTGTCTCCCTCCGAGTCGCGTTAGGAAGCTGGGTTTAGAGTGGAAAAATAATGTGAAGTCTTAAAATAACATGCAAGAAGCACAGGTTCTTAAATTGATCAGGAATAAAGTTGTTGCAGCTAGATAGGTATCTAAAGATGCGAATAAGTATTTAGTAGCATTTTCAAAGATATTGCTCATCTTAAGGTGTCTTTGTCCAAAAATTCTTCAGCTATCCCTACAGTCTTCTGCTCCCAGTGTTAAACCAGGTGCCTAATGTTTTACTTTTGGGCATGTCTAGGAGTCTTGCAGTGTCAGCAGAGCTGATTTCTCTATGTCTAATTCATGCTGGCAGGATCCACAAGCACAGTTCCTCCACCTGTATCACCTGAGGAACTGATCCCAGAGGCATGTGGTAGGCACATGTAGCAGGTTCCCAAAATCACCACAAAATGTGGAGTGCTGAGTTGCAAATTCTTTTCATTTTTCAACAGAGTGCCTTAAATTCCTGGCTGAGGAGTATTTTGTTAATCTTGCAAACTTTGCTGATGAATATGTTTTACTTTGCATGTATAAATAAAAAATACTTGTGGTGAAAAGAGGGAAACAATGAGCACAATTCTGCAACCTTATGGCAGGAAATTCTCTGAGGAGCAGAGACACCTGGATCTCAGCCCCTGTTCCAGAGGCTAGTTTAGGTAAGATTTATAATGTAAATGTTGAACAGAAAATAATAATGTATTTAAAATAACTAAAGAAACTGATGGAAAAGGGACAGGTGTCTCCCTTACGAGTATACCTGCTTTTTCTGGTTGCCTGCTTCTTTGCCTATGGGAGCTGCACACGCAAACCTTCATATGGCTGGAAGCCACAATAGGTATCCAAGTCCTGTATGCTGGGAAGCAGAGGGAAGCAGGAGCTCTCAGGAGCTGATTGTGGCTCTTTAGATTCCATCAGCCCATTAACTGGGTCAGACTGCATTAGCCATGCACTTGTGTTCTAAATTAATGTAATAATACCACCTTCAATAGCCTGGGCTGCCAGACTCCATCCCACAAACAGAAATTCAGATTACCCCACAACCCACTGCATCAGCTCATGACACCAGAGCTAACCACACAAACAAGATGCCCCTACAAACTGTCATTGACCTGCTCAAGAGCTGAACATGGTTCAGGAAAGACAAGGGGGAAAGATCTCTCTTGACTTAGAGAAGAGCTTCTAGCCACACATCAATGATTAAGGTAACTTTTCAGTAGTATATAGCATACCTGTCAGTGTTTTATAGGTAATCAGGCTGTCTTTCAAAACAAAAAATCTTTAACTGTTTCTTGTAAATTGACCCCATTTCAGGTCAGAGTGGGAGGGGGATGAATGGCCTCCTCCACGGCTTTTACTACACAGTAGTGATTAAGGCAGAATATCTGAAGGTGTGAGAGAGGTTTGGGGTCAGGAAAGGAAATTAAATGCAGTTGATTGTGCCTTCTGTGACTTATCCATGTAAAATTCATGAGCCAACCCTGAAGAAGGTATGGGAAGCCAAGACTTGCTTTACCCCTTTTCTTACTCCCAGGTGTATTCCTTCTTTACTAGGCTGCTGCAAGATCATACTTCCTTGCTCACTGTCTCTTGAGCTTTGTTTATCCCTCATGTTGTAGCTCCCTCTTGGGGATTTGGTCCCAAGTGTCTCACCAAGAAACAAATAAATCAAGAATATCTGTAAAGTAACTCTGAGTGTTGAGTTTAAGTCTCACTGAAAGCTCTATCTTATAATGACAGTTAGACTCATCAGCCTCTACAGGCTCCTTGAAGAATGCTTTTCTAAATCCTGAAGTCTTGACATTCTTAATCAGTTAAATCAGTACTTAAAAGCACGAATCAGTGCTTGAAAGCACAAAGAGAATATAATTAAATCTAAGATGATCTAAACACAACCATTTTAATATCAGGTTGTTTCATATGTTTAAATACTATCTCCACTACCACCACCAAAAGGAGCAAATGACATTATCCATTTCTAAGATCATGTACTCCTGTTTAGTGTCAGGATATTTACAGATACTATGTAATGTACATGTACAGATATTAGTGCTGCAAGATCTCACACCTGTCATGAGATGATTTTAAGGGAAAACTGAGAAACTCACGCATATACTCAAGTGGCTTGCAGGCTCACACACTGCAGAGTAAGGTTTAGGTGTGGTACAGGTGGGTTTAACCCCAATAAAATTAAGGGAGCTGCATATTTTCATCTCAAATCTGAACTGATTCACACAGCCTTTCAAACCAGTACAAGAACACGAGAATTTTTATCAGCAACTTTGTGGAGCTTAATGAAATTAATTTCCTAGTCACACTAACTCCTTTATTTTGTTTCCAGGTCTAATATAGGAACCATATGGAGACAAGCACAGAAAGATAAGTAGGCATTGCATGCCATTACTCACCATCTGTTTAGGCAAGCCGTGTTGAGCTGAACAAGGAATGGGTCACAGCTCCGTCGACATTCACAGGTCAGAGCCTGTCTAAGAGCCAGTGTGGAATACAACAGCTGCCAGGGAATGCATGGGAAGATTTTCCTGGGGTTACCATGCGAGTTGAGGACAGCAAGTGGTCGACTCGTGAGGGAGAAGCAGTGGATGAAGATAAGTGCCTGAGAAGTAAAAGCCTGTGTTGAGAGAAAGCATAAAAGGTGAATGAGTGTTACAGGGGTAGATGGTAAAGGCATACGTGATATGTTAGTGCAAGATGCTGGCATGCAGATCATTATTGCAATACAAAGCCTACGTTTACTAAAAGCTGGACATTTTGCCCTAGGTTTCATAACCTTATAAGGTAATATTATTCCAATTGGCATTTTATCAGTGAGACCCTTTCTCAGCATAAATTACAAAAATATAAATGTATGTTAAATCATATGGCATGCATTTACTAAAGATTTATAGGTGAACTTATCCACTGTAGAGCTGTATTCTCAGGGAACCTGCCCCACACTTCCCTGCACCTGCAAAGAGCTGGGAATGGGAGGATAATTATGAGCATTGAGAGTCTAAGCCAGATGTTCCAGGACTGGAGAAATTTCATCTTTGGCTGGCTGGCCTGTAAAGGCAGGAAAACTGAAAAAGGAAGTGTCCGTGTTTGAGCTGGCATGTGCCATGCAAATCCTTGCCTAGTCAGCGCCAGGCCCCTGCTGCTGGCAGCCAGCCGCCCTTGTGCTCTTTGCCTGGGGTTATTACCACAGACCAGGCAAGTCCAAAGCCAAACACAGAATGTACGGGGAAGGCTGAAGTGTTAAAGGAAATATGGTTGTGAAATAGGAGCACATATAAATGAAAGGAGTACAAGCCTTATATGATATACTAACTTAACAAATTCCACAGTGTGTTGCTTCAAAAAGATTGACATTTCTGAGCTTAGACTCAGTTAGATTTGAGCATTTTAGCTTTTTATCAGAAGTATATAAGAAAATATTCAGTATGTATATTTACATCATATATCTGTGTGGTTTATTACCAAGGTGGTTCATACTTTTGTTTTTAAGCAAAAGGAACTAAATAAAAGTTAGCCCCAATCTGTTAAATTACCGACTTTGGACTTAGGCTTTTCCCAGTGTTGGAAACATCCATTTTCACTTCCTCTCAGCATATTAACAATACCAGTGAGGCATTCC
>NW_009923690.1:10204-17450 GCF_000696875.1 Nestor notabilis
TACAATTTAGAGCAAGAATTTCCACCTCAAGACAGCAGCCTTGATTCTTAAAATTATGTATTGTAGATTGAGGAAGTGAATATATTCGAAATCATAGATTTCAAGCACTTTTTTTCAGTTCCTTTTCTTAATTCTCTTTTCAGAAGAGCAACTTGGTTACACAGTCTGTTTAATAATAATAAATAAATCTTTGTCATCCACTTCTAAGTCTTCTTTTATTAATTCGTGCAAAACTATCAACTTGTCAATGGACTGCAGTGCTTGATTTCACAGAGATCTGAAGGAGGAAGGAAGGCGTTATGGCAAATATATTATTGCAAACAGGAATATCTCAACTGAATTGTACAGAGAGGCATTGTAAGATTAAAATAATAAACACTCAGAGTGAATGAAAATGCCTGATGACGCAGCAGTGACAGGCACAGAAATGAGACTGTTCAGTTAATGTCTGGTTGGTATGTGTTCTGACAGAGTTCACAGTTTTCCACTCTAGTGTGAAAGATAAGAACTTTATTTTCTGTTCTCATCTGATGAAACATCGTCAAGTGATCACAATGCAAGTTCTGTGACATGCAACTATCTAGCCTTTGGGTGGAGAAAGACAGACCCTTCTATCCCAATTTGGGCATCCTCTTGGATTTTGACTGTGGGATACCTGATGCTGGAGCTGTGCCTAGAATCCACCCAACACCACATCCCCATCCATATATCCCTTCACTTCTCAGGCATATCCTGTACTCCACACATTTGAAGAAAGGCTTAGGGGATGGCCTTACAAGCTGATGTCACTTGTCTCTCCACCAGATTCTTCCTCTGCTCATGGAGGAGGTTGATGAACTGCTTTGCAGAACTTGAGCCATTTACCGAGGGCAGCTGCTGTGGTCAACAGCTGAACTGCAGATACTCCAGCAAGGCTGCGGTGCCCAAAGGGCAGCTGAAGGCACACAAAGGTGTCAACGAGAGAGGCAATCCCTTACATGCCTTTGTTTTCACTGTTCACAGGCTTAATTTAACCAAATGAACAAATGGGTATCTACCAGTACTGCTGTTAGTAGTTGAGGTGGGCTAGAGTTTTTTTGAGAGGTCTTTCTTGTTGTTTTCTTTATATATTAAAAAAAAAAAAAAAAAAGAGCAAAATCAAAAGTTTTGGGGAGGTGGAGAAGACCAACAAACAAAGGCCATTTCTTTGTTCTCTAGTATTCTACAGGTCCAAAAGAGATGAGCAAACCTTGGAGCAGAGAGTTCAGCCCTTCCTGACTGTGCACTGGATTCAAGCCTAAAGACAAACAAAACTGTGCGTTCTGAGGTGGTTTTGATTTCATCCTGCAGTCAGCAGCTGGCTCTGAAGCATAATCAAAAATTGCCCAAGTCTATCAGAGGTGTTTTAAGACAATCTCTTAAAGGTATCTGGGCTTTTTCAAATTCATACCGAAATCTTAATCCAAACAAATTTTATACACAGCTGACACTGATCTAAACACGACTGATAAAGGGAAGAAAACCCAAAAAAAGATATTTCAGTCTCAAGAGTGACAGAATAGTTTACCTGTGAAGCAAGAAACCTGCAGCAGTGATGGATCAGGAGCTATTAACTAATCACTGTTGGTATGGTTTAGCAGGCTGAATTTGGCGTCTACTCCCATATATCATTGCCTTTGTTTTGAGTATAATGTAAAAATGAAAGTTTTAAAGAATTTATTGTGGATTGAAGGCCATCTTAAGTGCAATGTGGTACTTGAGCAAACAAAATGTATACTTTGGGTATCTTTGTTATCTTATGGAACAACTGAGGAGACTTTGCTGGAGCACTGAGAAATTAGACACTGTTTCCTACCTAGTGAACATGTTTTACTGAATGATGGTAGTTAAAACATCCCTCCAGTAACAGTAATTTATTTGCATTCCTAAGCATGCTCACAGGTATGTGCAACGGGACACAGACTATTAAGACAGATACTACAGCAGGTGTTAATTCAAAGTTTAAATCACAAAAATCTATAATACAAAGACAAAATTATCTTAAAGAATCACATTTGTAAAGTTAATGGATTAATATGCTGACTGGGACTTGCTGCTGACAGGTCCAGCTCATTATATTTAGATAAACTGGCATGACTGAATCTATTGGGAGTCTAAAAATCTCTGAGAATGTTCAGAGTGACACTTGGGATAACGGGGGTGAATTTCAGCCAGGTCTTTCATATGCCCATTTGCTGCTCTGTATTTTTGGCTCCAAGTGCATGACAAGATCAAATTCCCAGACTTTCTCAGTGCCCGAGCAAATATTGTTAAACCCAGATTTGGAATATTCATGAAACACAGACACAGCATGTTACTGTACATATCTGCTGTCACACAAATGCAGTCAGAAGTGAGTCATGAACCAAGGGTGGTGTGCAAAGCCTCGTGCAGCTTTGAAGCACCCTATGTCATAAGCAGCAAGATTGCATCTCATCAGTGATGTGTTATGAGACATTCACAAAGGATAACTTTATCCTGGGGAGATTAATCTCCTAAAAATCCTCCAACAAGCTTGGGGAGGGGAAGACAAAAGTTCCTCTAGGTGTCAACTTAGTGACTAGATCAGGCTCTGGCTCTAAATAGCCCCTTAGGGGAAACATTCTTCCCCCGCTCTTTACTGTGGAAAAAGCCTACGATGCTGAGCTTGGTTCAGTTAATACGAACTAGTAAAAAGCTAGCCTACTGTTTGCATTTCAAATCACCGTTTCCCTCTCCCTTCCTTTCCTACTGTAGGCTGATGTGGCCCATGTTATTTTAACTGAGTGAACAGGAGTTATGGCAGGCTGTTCTTGCAGTACAGTTTCTGAAATCAAGGCTAAAAATTATGCTTGCCTCAAGAAGGGCTCCAAGGGCAGGGACAATCCCCTCACTACTACCTTTACTTAAGGAGATGCAGCCAACAGGACGTACAAATATGAAAGATGCCATCTGCCATCTAAGTCTTATTAATTTTCACAAGAAAGATACTGCTGCCTTCCTCTATGATGAGCACCTGCTTGTAATTTTAAACATCCAGAGAAACTAACTTCTTTCAAAGATGGCTTTTCAGTCCAGTTACATAGGCTTTCTTTTTCCTAATACCTTCACTCTGTTCTTCAGCGCATAAACTTTGGAAAGATAGACTTAATGGATGATTATTGTTGTAAGGAAAAAAAAATGGAATCAAAGGTTTTTAATTAAAAAAGACAAAATGACTTTTACCTCAGAGAGTGCTTTATGGGGCTTTAGCAGTTCCTCCATGGTTGAGGCCAGCATCAGGAGAGAAAGCTCAGAAGTTCTCAAGTGTCTGGTTTTTTTCTTTTTTTTTTTCCCTCCAATTTCCTTCTCTCTCTTAGTTACAGGCTTGGCTTATCTTATTAAAATTATTTGTCTGGCTTTATGCCTTAGAACACAAAGTGAGATTTACGGCACTTCATGAACTTAAACTGAAGTCCCAGGAAGTAAAAAAAAGGGAGGGAAAGCAGACAAACAAACAAAAACCAAAACACAACAAAAGGGAAAAAATATTCACATGATGGAGTATACTGATGAGGACACACCCATATAGGTTCCCAGCTAATATTTCTTAAGTATCATCATTTGGGGACTGAAATATAGATATTCCTGGAGAACAGTTACAGCTATGGTGATATTCAAGGTCTTGATTTTCTTTCAAATGCAAAAGCAAAAAAGAAAACTGCGAAAATTAACAAATAGAGTTCCAGGTTCCAAAGCAGCACTACTTTCAGAAAATACTGAGGTATCACTGCCAAATAAAATAAAATAAAATAAAATGCTCCAAACAACAAAAACCAAAGATGACACACACACCCCTTAGTGAGCTCTGTCTTGGCTGGTGGATGAATGTACCCTTGCTAAACCACCAAATTGGAATTTATTGTCAAAGTGAAAGTTGCCTTTCAAAATTAAAAAGAACCCCAAACAACAAAAATAAAACCAAACAAAAAAACCTCAGCCAGCATTAACTAACTCATGCTCAGCCCACTTCAAAACAATAAAGCCTATCCAAAAGAGTTTGGAAAACAAGCGGACTTGTAAGTTGAAATACTGATCAGGATAGAGAAGGATAGTATATTAGTTCTATGTAGCTTCTTTTGCGTTTTTGAGTTGTCAGTAACACATCTTCATTAAATATTCTGAAGGATCTGATTATGTTCCTTATTCTGATAACTAACAGAATGTCTGTGTGTACCCGAGAGAGAGGGTGTGAGAGAGTACTTTTCTTCCAAAGACATTAAAAACCAGTCAGGATAATATAAAAATAGTTCTTACATCCCAGCACATCATGAAATATTTCTGAGTTTCCTTATGATGCCAGACTGCAATAACACAAAAGAAAACCAAGACATTGCTGCATCCTACATACATGGCTACAGGTACAGTTACTTATTGCATCTGAATTTCTACTCTTTGTCTATGTCTGCAAAGGAATATTGAAAATTAAGATAAACCAACTGAAGATAGGAAGTCAATTACTCTCAGACAAACCTTTAGATAATATAATTATAGCTGAACAAAACCATCCATTTGTCCTGCACTTTTCATGAAGTAAAGGTTTCTAAGCACAATATTTGTAGTGTACATCCCCAAGAGATTATTTCATCAGACTACTTATAAACCTATACTTTCTCTACTTTATTAAAGGGAAGGAATTTTCATCCAGTGTCTAAAATTTTTTTTCCCCAAGTTAAGACTTATGATTCTGAAAATGTTTGACAAATTACCTTATGCAGGGCAAAACCATCCATTAGGAGAATAATTCCTTTAAAAATACCGAAGTGCTAAATCTTGCCTTCATTAAACTGATATAACTGCAATGCCAAATCGTACATGATCTGACACATTTAAAACCTGCTCTTATCATTCAGTGACAATGCATAATAGGAATATATTGCCATTTAAATACAATATTGTAGCATTATTTAATTTTCATATTTGATAAGTAACTGACTACGGATATACACATACAAATTCCTGCTAGTAGTAATAATAAAAATGAGCTTACACACCATAGCGATAGCACTTTGGACGCTGACACTACTTTTAGAACGAATTTTGAAAATGAAATGATGGGAAGAAGAGGGAGGGAAGATATTCCTCCTGGCTACTTGAAATTAAACAAGCTTTTCAGATTCATGGCCACTGTTGCCATTTTGCCTCTTTAATATTTTATGTAAACCAGATGCTTTTATCGATACTGGCAAAAATCCAATCTAGCATAAACCAAAAATCATATAGGCCATTCAATTTTTAACATATTCTTTCAGTGTTTAGTTCCCTGTCTTGCAAATGCATACGGGCAGGCTTACTGAACTGCACACTTGACTGGATCAGGATGAAAATATTTACATACCTCTGTATACATAGATGTATGTATGTATATACACACATATATACATGTATATGTATGTATGCTGTGGTAGATTATACATGTAAACTCATTCCAGCTACAATTTCAGTAAGCATGAACTGACCTCAGTGAAAATGGAGTGGCAAGGGTATTTAGACTTTGACAAAACAGAGCAACACTGATGATCTGCATTATCCATATTTCTGATTTAAACCCCAGCTTTTTTTAGGATGAACAGGCTTATGAATTTATGACTCGCGTGATCGGGTTTGGCTATACCATATCTTTCACATTATTAAGGCTTGCTTTCACAATTGGTGCTATTTGTTCAACTTACTGATTAGCATAATTTGCATTAATGTTTCTGAGTATTTGGAGGATGTGAAGACATTAAGAATTTTATTGCTGCATCAACAAGATGAAGAAGTTGGGTAGTTGTTTTCTTCTAAATTAGAACAGAATTATCCTGCTAAGTTATCAAACTCCTTGTCACTTCATATGCATTTTAAATTCAGTAGTTCCTTTAATGGCTCCTTTAAAGGGAAATCCAAGTTGAATGCTGACTATGAAAATCTCATTTCTGGGAAGTTCTCAAAGACCATTCTGAGGTTCATCTCTCAGATTAAGAAAGAATATTTTAAATAAACTCTTTTACCATGTTCACCATTCATAAGAACTCCACATGGAATTCCTAGAAACAACCAGAAATTGATTTTGAAATAGTTTACATTTGATGTTTAAATTTACAATACAGAAGAATTATTCTGAGAGAATGAACAGATGCTGAAATTAAAGGCAACTAAGCACACAATAACCACCAGAGCTAAGAAAGTGATAGTTATTTCTGGTATGTTTTAGAACTAAATTTACCTATATTTAGTGAAATAATAAGGATACTTCACATTTTTGTAGCATTGTTTCTGCTACTCCCTCTAGAGAGGGTACAGATTTTTCAGTTAGAAGTCAAAGACTGTTTTGTATCTTGCAATATAATTTGTTGGAAAACCCCCTAATAAACAGTTAAGGGTCATTAAAGGAGAACATATATATAGAATAAGAATAGAGTAAGTGGCATAAGAAGAAACACTTTTTTTTTTTTTTGACACATGTATAATATAATCTTAAACCACTGAAAGGATTTCCCCATGGAAATGTTAATGAAAAATTGGTACTCCAGGTTTCATCATTCCTTTAAAATGTTGGGGGGTTGGGGGAGAAGGAGAGGAAGTTGTCAATGAGGGAAAACAATTAACATAAAATGAGGTTTAGTTGAATCCTGATGTTCACCAGAAAGACTATTCTTTGGTTGAGAATACCATCAGCTGTGGTGCTAAGAAAATAGCACAAATTTTACACAAACTATCAAAAGAGTACGAAGACTAAGCTAATTACTGTAAGTCAACTATAAAGTGCCAAGAAGCTTCCAATCATTTAGAAACAGTTCTTATTCACACTTTGGGGTTAGCATATCCCAACTGTAATTTGCCATTGAAACGACATACAGACACCAGTAATTCCAGGAATAGGCACAGTCCCTGAACTAGAAGAACAGGGAATACAATTTATTATTGCATTTGATAGCCAAACTTGGAAGGTTTAAGAAAAAAAAAAAGATATATACTAGCAGTTACAGCTTCTTGAAATTAGGAATATTCCATGTGGTTGAAACATCCCAGGGTATGTAGTAATTGCTTGCCTTATATGATTATTATCATCTTCTTGCTAAATGGAAAATCACTGGGCCACCTAATTCAACAAAATGGTATCAACAATCAAGAAAACCTACCAGATGTGGTAATGAATATGGTATATGGCTCTTTTGCAATCTCCTGAAGTGTCCACTGTTGGTCAACATATTATATATATACATTTATA
>NW_009923691.1:0-3560 GCF_000696875.1 Nestor notabilis
CCTAACTATTCTATGATTCTATGATAAGTTAGCAATATGATGCTATTAATATGATGGGATCTCTTCTGAACCCATTTAAATGGTTTAAAATATTTTCATACCATAGATTCATAGAATCATACAGACTGGTTTGGGTTGGAAGGGGCCTTAAGATCATCCAGTTCTAAGCCCCTGCCACAGGCAGGGACACCTTCCACTAAAGCAGGTTGCTCCAAGTCCCACCTAACCTGACCTTGAACACTGCCAGGGATGGGGCAGCCACAGCTTCTCTGGGCAACCTGTGGCAGTGCCTCACCACCCTCACAGGGAAGAATTTCTTCCTTATACCCGACCTAAATGTCTTCTGTTTAAGTTTGAACCCAGATACAGTATAGCACAAGAATACAATACATACACAGCCACTCACTGCAAAGAAATTAAGAGAGCGCATTAAAGCTCATATGGAGCCAGTGTTTCAATGTGCTTAAGCACAACTCCTTAGGCAGACTTACCATGAACTGGGCCACTGCCTTAATGAAGAAAACCCGGTCCTGTTCCGTCTCCACATCAGGAGGAATATCAGTCTGAGGTTCATACCTGTGGCAAGAAACATGTGTACATTGTGACAAGAAATAAATGTCTAATATTCAAGAGACTGGTTCATTTGTGAGGCAAAAATCAATCAAAACAAGCACATATGAGACTGGAAAATAAATCTTTAGCTCCTGGATGCAGACCAGGTGATCCAGATCCTGGAATACATTTGTGTACAAACCACAAAAACTATAAAACCTGAGACACTTCTCCAGAAGGAATTGTCATGGTGGGGTCCTTTAATACATCTTTTCAGTTGGTTTTGCAAAGGAACAAAATTTAGCTGACTCAAGTCTGTGAAAGACTCATTTTCAGAAGTAATTTACTATTGAAATCACAAACTCCTTATATATATCAAACTAAACAATCACAGGTGACTCCACAATTTGAAACACCAAGCATATGACTGAGTTAATGCTCCTAGTCTTTCCAGTGGTATGTCAAAATTACTTGTACTAGATTATTATTGTTGGTAATAATAAAACCAGCCACATAGTCCTTTAAAAGATTATTCTACTTTCCCACATGCTCAAAATACCCAAGACAAATTCACACTTAGACATCATTTCAAAGATATTACTTTCAAAAGTAAACAATTATGGAAAAGCAAATTGAAAGATTGTGAAATCCTTTAAAACACTAGTGAAGTGCAGAAACTTCTGGAAGTCATCAGCCTCCAGGAACCAGGGAAGAACAAAAGTAAATTCCCAGTCTCAACAAAGGCTTCAAGATATTTAGCATTCAGGCAGGTAAAAAAGCGTTTTTGCTTTCAAATCATATTTGAAATTTGAGCAAGGCACATGAAAAGTAGCCTCTCTGTTTCAAAGTGTAATTAGAAGGCTTCTAGAAGCTGGAAAAGGTGTTTGCCCATGTCAAGGGTAACTGGCCCTTATAACAGAAAAGGATGCCAGTGTTCAGTTGTTATTTAGTCTGAAAGTACTTCTCTATTAGGCTCAGCATTCCCAGTTATCTGTAACAGAAGTTTCCGCTTTTAAAAGTGTTCAGGTTCATTAAAGAAGCATATTTTAAAAACAATATTTGGGGTTTTTTTCAATTGCTCTGTTATTTTACTGTTACAAACTAGAGGGGACTGATATATGTTTTTACAGGCATTGAAAACAACCAGCAATTTAGACCCTCAGTGTAACAGCAGTATTTTAAAGAATATTTAGGTAACTTAATCCAAACAATTTTGAATGTTTGTAAATATTTCCTTATTTTATTACAATTGCAACTGTATTCAAACATCTAACAGCACAATAATTAGGCTTACTGGATACTAACAGGATAAAAATAGCAAGCAGGCAAATTGCTTCAATTGTATTACTCTACCTTATGAGTAGATTAAAAAACTTAGTTTATTTTTTCACTTACATGGGAAAAAGAAAATTACGTATAATTTGATTAGCACCTCAACTTTCATAAATATTTAACCAAAGTCTGACAATGGGTTAAGTGGGTGTAAAACTAAAACTGGGTATTTGTAGATTAGTACTGTATAATTTTGGGTTTTTTAAACATGGCATGACAATAGACAACACCAGGTTGAACTAACAACAACTGTAGCAACAAGGTAAGCTAACTGTATTTTGGCAAATCCTCACTATATATCACCCTGTTTAGGGCAAATCTGGGTTAAATCCAGGCAGAATGGTAACAGAGTTTGTAGAATATGTGAAAGATACAGCTGCTTTTGAGCAAGTGTGCATACCTTCAAAGATGCAATACGGGGTTGGAACTAGATGATATTAAGGTCCTTTCCAGCTCCAACCATTCTATGATTCTTTGAAGCTCTGCCAGGACTAAGACATCGTATTTTCTACTTCAGCTACTAAGCCACTTTTGTTGTTGTTGTATAATCATAGAATCAACTAAACTAAAAACCTGCAAACTTAACTAACTACCACATTTTCTATCTGAGTAGATCTCACAGAATGACTTGGTATCATTATGCTCCTCTTTAAACTTCTTAAAACAGTTTCACACCAAAATGCCAGCTCCACGCATACATATCACACCCTGGCAGCAGCCCCAATGTATCCTAGCCTGATCACCAACCTTTTCACTAGCCAGAAGAGCACTTCAGAAACAAGCATGAAGTTTGGGGTATGGAAATTCTCCATAGATATGAGTCGGGGATACCCCAGTGCCCTCATCATCTCAGTAAAATCTGAAAAACAAGCAAGAGCATGGATTCCTTCTTACATATCTGACATAAATATTACCAAGAACGCTGGTTGCCACAGCAGGCTGTTCATTTACCATTTGCTATGCCGTGTGCAAAGGACTGCTAAAGAAAATCCTGAGTGGATTAAAAAAGTCGTCCAATACCTAAAGGGACTACAAGAAATCTGAAGGACATTTTACAAGGGCCTATAGGGACAGGACAAGGGGGAATGGCTTTAACCTGACACAGGGGAGACTGAGATGAGCTCTTAGGCAGAAGCTCTTCCCTGTGAGGGTGCTGAGGCGCTGGCACAGGGTGCCCAGAGAAGCTGTGGCTGCCCCATCCCTGGCAGTGTTCAAGGCCAGGTTGGATACAGGGGCTTGGAGCAACCTGCTCTAGTGGAAGGTGTCCCTGCCCGTGGCAGGGGGTTGGAGCTGGATGAGCTTTAAGGTCCCTTCAACCCAAATTAGTCTGGGATTCACTAGAAAATATGCTTGAGTAAAAAGGTGACATTTTAACAAGAGATTCACTGAGACGAATCGATGTTAGCACAGCTTCTGTCTACAAAACACACCACGTAGATGAGGTTAATTAACTACCGGCTGTGGGGTCACTGCCATGCAGGGGCTGTGCTGCCCCAGTCCCCCGCGGTTAGTCCTCCAGTCAGTTTAAAGGAAGGCTCCCACCCCTGTAGCCCTCCTCTGAGGCACCGCCGAGGCCCCAGGCGCCCGCGCTGCCTCCTGCATCCAGAAGTGAAACTACCGGGAAAAACTTAAGGGAGCACCGGGACCCGCTCGGCTGCTGAGGCATCAAACAGGCC
>NW_009923692.1:0-3854 GCF_000696875.1 Nestor notabilis
TATATGAATCTATATATAAATATATATTTTATTTTAAATTGAGACTGTTAAGGTTAGCTAACCTGCTTCCAGATAGAAGGGGGAGGGGAGATGATCTTGATTTTTATTTTAAAAAAAAGAGGAAGGTTGTTTCTTAATTTTTTTTTTCTAGTATTATTTTCTCTCTCTCTTTTCTAATGGAATCAAGAATTACCTGGGTCGATGAGGGGCTCTGTGAAGTCATCTGTGAGATTATCTACTAGAGTTTGTGCATCCTGCAGTATCATTTGAACTGCTACTTTGTTTTTGAATTACCTGGTTCTCTTTTTGGCTCTTACCAAGGTTCTGTTGTTTCTTTCTTTGGTTCCATCTCAGAATTTATTTCTGCTGAAGGGTGGTTCCTTTTGAGAAAGAGATTTTCCTAGCAATGTTCCTATGGTTTTAGGGATGATGTAGTCTTTTCTTTCTTCTTCTTTGAAAAAGTAATGAAAGTTTTGAAGGTGTGTAATAACTAGGAATTCCCTTCTTTTTGGTCACTGGACGAGAATTAATCTGCTGTATTGTTTTCTCAGCCCTGCCTTGCTCGCTAGGGAGCTTCCGTATTTGTGTGGGAATCTGATCTTGCCCCTGATAATTTGTGCTGATGCCAAAATAGCTTCAAATGTTACCATTGCAAATAACCTCCCTTTCTTCATTTGCAAAAACACGTAACTGGAGGGCCACATCCCACGTTCTCTGCATATGCAAAGCTATGCAAGGAATGTAGGATCAGTGTGAAAGATTGATTCCTGATCTGCATATATATGTTCGTGTTTTGTATTTTGTTTTATTGTGTTTGGGCTGGTGTTCTCCCTGGTCGTCTTCTGTGTATCTGTGTAAGAATTTTTCCCCCAAAGCCAACTCCCAAAGTACATGGGTCCTCAGTTCAGTTGGATCAGTGTCTGACACTATCTTTGTCTTGCTTGAAATCCATAGCTAGGACTTGCACCAGCTGCACTCTGGACTTTATATTTTAGGCAGAGAAGAAGCACCTAACAAAAATATGCAAAAAGGAAAAAAAAAAAAAGAATTGCTAGTTTAGCTTTTACTTGTGTTTATATTTAAATTAAGCTTTCTTAAGTTTACAAAACTTTGCTTGTGAACACTGAGCATTTCATATGAGACATTCTTGTATGCTGGACAACTTTCTAACTCTTGATAGATTTCCACACACAACTTTGTGTGCTCTTTACACCTGTGGCTTCTGTATCGGATGTCTGTGATTCAACACAGGTAACCTCGTGCTGTGTTCTGCTCCTGTTCCATTACTGATTTGTCTTGGGGAGAAAAGCCCCTGACAGGTGGTTCAGTGTCAGAATCTTTCTGTACCCTGCAAGGTGTTTTTCAGCAGATCCGTTAATGATGAAGCCCTGATTCTCAGCTACAGTAGGCAGCAGAAAGAGACTTTGAGGCGAGTGCCAGAGCAGATGAGTCTCTTATATGGTAACATCTGGGTTTTGCTACCAGTTTGTTTGGGTAGTTCAAGGGGGCTGGAGAAGGAGCAGAAGTTAGTTAACAAATGTTGTTTTCATAACCACACTTGATAAAAACAATGCTGGCATGTAAACAAAGAAGTGAAAAGACAAAGCGTAAGACACATAGAGGGAGAACCGATACCTGAGATGTAAAGACACACTAAATCTGTACAGAAAATAAAGGTTCTAGAGACAAGGGTGTAGAAGAAAATGGGGAAGGTGAACCTGTACAAAAGGATTGAAGGTCTTTCTCTGGGGAAGTGCGTTTTTTTTCTGAGATCTGTAGTATTGAAGAGTTTTGTGTTCTCCCATATAAGGAATTAATGAAGGATTTTACCCAGCTTAAATATCTGTAGCTGCTCATTTGTCATCTGAGGTCTGGGAAAAAGCTGTTTAATTCGCCATTGTTAAATCTGGTGAACTGTAGTTGAGATGTAGCATATTCTGGAATATGGTTCTGATACCAGAAGAGATAAGGCAATACACAGGAAATAAGAATCAGGGTTTACATCCAACAAAATCCAAACACTATAGTGTTTAGAGAGAAAAATCCTGTCCAAGTTTTAATTCTTCAATTTTTAACCTTCCCTCAATCAAAGAAGCAACATTTTTGAAATGCGATTTTAATTTTGAAGTGCAAACTTATTATGGGGCCTAACAAATTTGAAGTGAATTAAAGATCAGTTGTGAATGAATGAATGAATGAAGGGGGCCAATTAAAAAAATAAACTTATTAATTTAAAGCTAAGGCATATTAGATTGAATTCTAAATCACTTGTCAAAGAATTTAGGCCAAGGTCTTCACAAATGGCAGCCTGAAATGTAAACTGATTTTGTTGAACTTCCAGGCTCAAATATTAGTGACTTGATTTTGTGAAACATGGAGCAACTTGCAAACTGACTGCGAATGTATCTGAAAGTGCTCATCAGGTCACTTACTTAAATGCCCTTCTGTGAACTTAGGAGCTCAAACATAGGCCCTTTATCTCTTCAAATGTGAAATTCTTTTTAGTAATGCTTCCTCGCATCTGTTGAAATTTTTATTTACTACTTGAAGACTACAGTATCTGAATGTTACAGGTATCTTCAAGCTTCATGTATTGCTACAGTATTCCTTAGCAGAAAGAACACCTGTGCTACACTAGCAGTCACAGTGATTTACAGACATGTGTGGTCCGTGTTTGAGCACATCCATGCTTGAAAGGCTTCCTTCAAAACACCTGGTAAAATGATATAGATGAGAAAGAGCAGACTGTAGCACACATCCTTTTGATGGAGCATGCAACTCCTGCATTCCTTGAGCCTGATTCTCACTTTCCCCAAAGCTGTCTTTATATTGCTTCAGCAATGGAAAAAGGTATTAAATAGAACATAAATTCAAGCATACAAATCAAGACCTCTCTGCAAGACCAAACTGCAATAAAGTAAGCCTTAGAGTAGATGAGAGGTGAGTGCCTTCTCTTACTGCTGCTGAGGCTGATGAAGTCGATGATTGAAAATGTAGGATTGTCCAAAACAGATCTACCCTGTGGTCCACCTCACCCAATATTCTGTCTCTGACATGTGGCCACTTATAGATGATTTGGATGAAGATGAAAGATCCATGCTGGATAATTACAAAGTAATAATCTTAACAGAGTTTTATTATAATTCCTCATTAGCTATGTATCTGCTTATAACCTAAAGACATAATAATTTATGGCCTTTACTTTTTATCCCATATATATGGTGGCAGATGATTCTCATTATCCTTTAAAGATCTAGCTTATTAATTCCTAGGTTGCTATCCTCTGGAAGTGAGTTCCTCGGGTTAATTACCACCTTGTTGAAATGATTCCTTTTCAGGTTACTTTTGTTGCTGTTCATCGAAACACCCTTGTTCTTGAATCACATGAAATCATAAATCAGAGAACCAAAATCTAACTTCTTTTGCCCATCCTGCTAAAGTCTGCCTCTCTCCAGGAAATCTGAATCCACAAGGAATGCAGGACCACAACATCAGTGTCTGCTGGTCAGTAAAGAGAGAACAGCCAGTAAGTGTGCGCGTGTGCATGTCTGAGGTGCGTGCATTAGTGAGGTTCTCCTACAGTGACCTCTTGCAGAGGACTTGCAAGCACAACTCGTAAACAGTGGGAACGTACCAGTAGAATAAACTAGTCTAGAAATAGTAATATGGTATTTCAGTCTCTCTCTCCTCTCACAAACCCCCTATTAATAGCCTCTTACAGGGAAATAGGTATAGATATTTTGCAAGAGCTGCTTTGGGTGCACTTTCTCAGCAGTTAGGGCCACTTCTGGCCCGTGCTGTTAGTTACTTTCAAAAGCAGCTCAAATCCACAGTAAGTGGAATGGGAAGAGAGG
>NW_009923692.1:3885-25232 GCF_000696875.1 Nestor notabilis
GAATGAGATTTCATCAGAGGCCAAGTAGTGCCTATTTTTCTTCTTTTAATTTCTTTTTCATCCAAAGGAGAGTTTAGTAATAACGACATACCATCAGCCCCCTCACTCCTTACCAACCCCAGACTGATGTATTTCAGTCGATTGTGAGCTACTGGATTAATGCTGGATCATTCACATGGTGGAGGAACACATCTCTTGCCTTTACTGAGTATTATGTTAGCATGTCCTGCCTCTCTTAGTAATGGAAACAAATTCCATAGGGAGAAAGTACAAAACATATTGTTTGCCTGAGTATTGAGTCCAATCCAAAATCAGAAGCACCCAAACCAATTGGAACACAAAGAAGCCTTCAGTATGCCTTAGACTGTATATCTGTGACCCTTCTGACAGTCTTTCACTAAGGAAATCCTCCAACTGTCACTGCTGAAGATGACTTGCCACTCAAAAAGAAATACAATACCAAACTGGCACCTATTAGCTGTTCTGCCAAGGAAAACTGGACCTTGGTAGTCCGGCCCTTTCAGTTCAGCATCCAGCTTCTCTGGAGCTGTTGAAATAAACCTGATAGAAGTGAATCAGCAGGTAGCCTAATTGAAGCAACACCTGATCTGCCTAAAGCAAATAGCTGCTTTTCACATTCCCTGATTTGTTTTTATGTTGGCTGTGAAAATTCGTGGAGGAGGTATAATCTGATGAGAACTTGGCCCTGACAGGGTCTGAGCCTCGTCTGCTCCCAGGAGACTTATCACTCAGTAGGATCTGTTCCCTAACTAATTACAACTCTGCTGAAGAAAGGCTCGTGAGAGAAACAACAGATACTACATTAAATGTGGAGTCTTAAGTTTGTAAATGCAGTGAAAACCTTTCCCAGCACTTGAGTGTCCTGCTGACAGAAACCAAAATCAAGTAGGAAGGCCTTGCAGAGAGGCAGGTGCTGGAAGTACCAACTTTCTTCAGCATGTCCAGTAAGGCAGCCATATGTGAAGGTGGCTTAATGCTAGATTCACAGGGGCTTGTTTTGGCCATGCCAAATCTATGTTCTTGCTGCTGTTAACCTTCTTATTTGACCTGCTAGAAGTAACAAGCTCTCAGCTAACGTCATTTAAAGTTACTCAGTGAGCCAGTTCATTTCATCAGGAGCAAAGGAGTCCACATATTTTGACACATGACTAAGCAGGGAAATTTGGAATGAATTTTAGGTGTGTGCATATTCTTCACACTAACTCAGACAAAACAAAAAGGTGGGTTATGCTTTCTTTGGCATAGAACAGAGAGGTTTGATCTGCAAGGGAGACACTGACGGAGAGACAACCTGTCTGAAAAATAAGAATGCTTCACTCTCTTAGACCTATTTTTGTGATGCACAAGGGGGAATCTTTGTTTCGTATTTCTAAGAGAATATTTAATTGAGAAACAGGATGTGTTAGGTAATAGTGTAAATCCATCTAATTGTTCCCAGTGTTGATAACTAGTCAACTAGATTAGTGCCTCTAGGAACAGACAAAATGTTACGCGTTCACTGTTTCTATTTCTGATCGGGAATAACTATGATGACAACAGTAGTTATACAAATACAAAATTTTCATGGGTATGTCTGCCAGTATCTGGACATATATTCATTCTGAATTAATGTTTATAATCAGTAGGACACTGTTGGATAATCTTGGTTTAAAAATCTATGGTTCAGTGAGAAAAAGAAATACAAAGTTAAATATTAATAGCTATTTTTTCATTGTATATTTAGCAATGGTGCTGCCTTCTTTTTGCAGGTCTCTGAGGTAGTGCTTGATCCCCAGGCATTATAAAGGAGTCCAAGTGTAGGAGAAGCAGAGTTGAGTGATACACTATGAATAAAGTAAAAAAGTAAATTGGACCTATAATGTGCTTTAAATCAGTATTCATGTTGCAATTGGTAACTTGATTAAAGAGCTTCTAGGTTTATGTTAAAATGCAAGGAGCCAAATATTCTAAAGGTATTTCTAGCAAAGTCACATCAGGAGACGCATTAGTTTTGGGGTTTAAAGGCCAGTTTCCACAAGGGCTGTTCATTTAAAGCTTTTAAATAGTAAGAGGCCAACTGAAGATCTGCAGAACTCTGCTACATTAACATAATTCTTCATGTTATACATGATCACAGTTTGCACCACCAGAACTAAGTCTACTTCACTACCTGACTTCTTTTCCCTGCAGTGAGTGAACTGAGATTTTTGTTCACACCTGCATAGGCCCAAGGAAAACTCTTAATGTTTCCCCTAGGAACAGGAGTGTAACATTGAGGTAAGCAGACCAAGGAGGTCTTCCAAACACTCTGTTAACTGTATTTTAATCCCCTAATTTAAACATCTTTCCTCAACTATTTTTCAAAAAGCAAAGACCAGTGAGATCCTTCTTTGGGAAGCAAATATACACTACAGCCTTGAATACACTACGGCCTTGTATACAATTGCTGCCTTAAAACAAATGTGTCTGAGCAGTATGGAGTTTTATATCTGTAGCACAGTTTCACCTAAAATATTCCCTTCGTGCAAGTGTATTATACTTTCCTGTTTAAGGGTAGAGAAGTATTAGTGAGGCATATTGGTCTCTTCATATTGGATGGTGCTTCTCAGCTGTTTTTTACCTTCATTTACAGCTCCAGTTTTGGTCCTTCTCCGAAGTGATGTCCTTTTGATTGAGTTGGTTGGCACAAGCTCTATGTAAAATCCTCTTCCTAAACCAAATATTGTGGGGGTAAGGCTGTGTGATTTGACTACTGACTCCAGCCTTACCAATACCAGCAGAAATCATGAGAGAGAAATCCCATGACAAATTCTGTTCTGAATTTTTATCAGTGCAGCCTATATTGGCACTTTTTGTATGCATGTCACCAGAGATAAATGTAGGCCCTTTGATTGGCTTGGCTGTGGTTTCTTTTAAGAAAAAGATATTCTAACAGTATCATTTTGCTGCAGCAATGTCATTATGCAAAGAAAAGAACCATCAATATCCCATCATGTGTAAGAACTTCCTTCTATCCAGTTCAGCCCTTAGGGTCCTTCTTGTTTCCACACCTCATGTAAACTTTATTAGCACTTGAGGCCTTTTTGTGCTGCAAAATTTCATGCACAGTCATGCAGCCATACCCCAAGCATCCCTCGTAAATGCTCTGTGTCAGGTTAGGCTTAGGTATTACTGTAGCCCATATGCTTTCATAATGTTCCTACTGGGACTTAGCCTGCTGGAAAATCTGGTACCAGCATAGCAAAGCATTTCGTGCTTTAGGTATTTTCCAGGCAAAACTGCAGACTTCTGCAGCGTGCACACTTCATATAGTTGACTTGTTGCTGATCTGTTGCCAAGTTCACAGTCCTGTGACGCTTGGGAAAAGAGCAGAGCTTGATTAGATATTTACTGTTGTGCTCAACTGTCCAATTCTGCGGTGTCCTGTTCCTACAAAACAGACAGGTATCTATCTCTGAGATCTGTATATTTCATTAGGCACCTTTTCTGTTTCACTTTGCTCCTTTTCTTTTTGCCACCTAGATATTACCATGTTCTTTGTTAAACCTTACAAAGCCTCCTAAAAGTTCAGTCCCCGTGTTGAATATATACTATTTGACTGGAGAGGACCATCACATTCAGGAAGTGGGATTACATTCACCTAGATTCCTTGAAATACATCAACACTTTGTTCCTCTCCCTTTACTTTTATTTGTCACACATTCTGTTGGTACTTAGGGTATCTTTGAATAAGACCAAATTATATGGCCTCCGTGTGTGTGAATGCAAATGTATGTATGAGTATGCATGTGTATGTGTGCATGTGTAGGTAGGTAGCTATCTATTTTTTGGCTGTACAGATAGGTTGCTAATTGTGAGAACATGCATGGTTCAGGAAAGTCTTTAGATGAAACAACTGTTACAACATTAACCGTGGAGCGTTGGCATAAATCTATATGAATCTAATGAAAAATAACTATACTACTTATGCAGTATATATGCACACCTATATTCATAAAACACATTCTGTCAGCCAACTGCTCTTTACTTGATGGTTGCCCAGTTAGGATGTCTGCCCTCATTCAAAATGTGACACCCAGATTTGGTCCGGTATATTTTTGTAAGTACCCATTCTGAAGGCAAGGCTGAAGCATGCCTCGCAGAGCCTTGTGTGGTCTTTCAGCCACAAAATAAATGAAACAGTCCAGGTCACCAGTCTTCACTAGCAGAGACGGGCATCCATGGGTGCTGGTATGGTAACTGCTGAGGTCAGTCATGTACTTCCAGTGAACATTCAACATACTCACCTGACAAAGGGATAAAATCTAAACAAAATAATCAACTTCTCTAATTGCTCCTTAAAAAGAACTGCAAAAAAAATCAAGTCTTTAAACAGTTAACAGCCCACTGTATTGATAAGCTCTAAAATATTCTAGATCTGGAGTCTCTAGTATCCAAAGCACCATACCAAACAGCTCTTTCCCCACCTCACATACTCTGAAATATGTTGACTGTGAATATCTTTACAAGTGATCTGAGCGATCCATTCCAAATGTGCAGACACTAATAATTAGCAATTAACTTTCTCTCCCTTGGTCTTTGTCAGAATCCTTTCAGGAACGTGGTTAGTGTGTCTAAAAAACCAATGGAGTGTCAGGAGGAGGAGAAACGCATCAGTGAGAGTATTCAGTACGTAATCCATGAGAACTGCAGGGTTTCTAGAACTCGTTTTGTGCCCATTTAGTTAGTGGGATGAATAAGTACATTTCGCTACAGCTGCCTATTTTGGTATCGCATTGGCCCTAAAAGTAGCATTTTATTTTTCTAACTCTTTTCCCCAACAGGGGGGTTCTCCTTGTCCCATAAAGGGTAATTGGAGATTCAGGGCGGGGGATGTCTTTCATTTTCACTTACACAAAGTTGAGTAAATGTTATTCCTCTTCTTAGATTGGTGGCATATCCCTTCCCCTTTTGAATAAGGTGATGAATGCAACAATTTTGGCTGGTTGATTTTGGGGTGAGATTATTATTTTGGTTTGGGATTTTTCTTTGGTTCAATGTACATTGTCTCTCTATAGTCAAAATGTCTGTGACTGTAACAGTATGTATTTCTTTTACTGGAGAAAATAGACTTTTTGGTTTTCGTTAACAATACTAGTGACTTCGTGGAAAATGACAAGTTGCTATTTAGATCTGCTTAGTTAAGTACAGTACACTACAGTACAGTATTTCTGAAAGCTAGAACATACAGTACACAATATATATAGCAATTCTATATCAATATATATACATAGTATAATCATGTAACTTTTGCATCTGCCTATGATCATAGAAAAATAATTTTTCACATGTATCATTCACAACCCAATCAACTGCTGCAGCTGTTTGAAACATTTAACAGTAATTATTACAGCTCTAGTGTGCTTTTTCATATTATTGTCTTCTTTATTGTCTTTACAAGTTGTTTGTTTTTTTTTTTTTCCCCAGGCTTTTTTAAATCTCTACGTAGCAAGACGTAGGAAAGTAAATTTTTTTAAGAAAAGGTAAAACAGTATTAGGGTCTACAAAAAGTTTATCGATTGTTCCCTGCTACCCTTTCATATCAAAAGAACAATTAATCAAGACAATTAAGATTATCTGTTAGCTCTCTTCTAAGATACCCTGTTATTTCACTTGTAAAAGTGTATGTCAGACTTACCTCTTCCATCCCTACCCTTGGAGGAAGACGCCACAAGTGGTCTTTCACTCTAAGTTCTGTTTCTTTAAAGTTTGGTTTCCTAAAGTTATTCCCCACACTAACATGGAGTAGAATAAGTGTTATTCGCAGTGGTTATGCTAAATGTGGCCAGTGGTTTTGCCAGGAATTGGATTAAAAATACCTCCATCCACCACTATTAATATATTCCAATTGCATCTTATCCACTTGATCCCCACTTTTTCAAGTGAAAACAATCTCTTTGAGTTTCGGTTCAGAAGTTTTCCGAGGTGCGTGTTGCCTTTACTATCTTTACACCTCATTGCTGTTGGTTCTGAATTTTGAGTCAGTCCCACTAGATTTTAATTGTCACCACAGAGCTGCTGGAAAAAAATGTCACAAGAGAAGTGTCAGAATCCAAATAGCCCAGGGGAAGCAAATCAACACGCAAGTCTTATGGCTCATCTTGCAATAGCTGGCTCAGGCAGCAAGGCTAGATCCAAACTTCATACGAATGCAAACACAGGAGCATGGGAATTTGTTTGCCTTTCTAATTCAGATACATCTCAGCTGACCTGAGATTGCTTTGGTTGATAACATACCAATCCTGAATGAAAATCTTCAAAATCAAGTGGATAAGGGTTGTGGAGGAGGTACTCATTATATCTCATTTCTCCTAACTGTGAAGACTGGAAGAAATGAGAGATTGGTCACATCAGTCACAAACTATGCTTTCACTGAGAATGAGGAAATCCCTTGTCACTGCACATCGGTAAACTTAAAAGTTACTTTGGACTGGGAAGAGAGGGAAAGTGTTGCCTGTGGTGCATCTTGGGATAATAAAATTAGAACTTCAGGCATGGGAATCATCAAGTGCTGGTTTTCCTTACAGACTCCTGTCGTCTGCCATTTGCACTTACATGGAGGCCACTAGCACATCCTTTTTCTTTCTACTTGCAATTTAAAAGTTATGGTCTTCCAGCAGCAATTTCTAAGTCTGGCTTTTCTGTATTCTGTGTATATCCATTTGTAAGGGAAGGAGGAAACTATCTTCTTGATATTCATTACGCAGGTAACAAAACTAGATTACCCTATTACACAAAAGATGGACTTTGTCCCATTAAGCCAAACTGGTGCCATTTCACAAATTAATTCCAGTTAGCTGCTGCAACAGAGTGCTGATTCAGTGGTCCACATTTTCTGACCATGGTCTTTGCCTTTTCCTTTGACTGAGCACTGAATCATACATATTTTCACAGAGAGTGTTCTCACTTCACTGAGAATGCCTGATCATTTAAATGGCTGCATACTCATTCCACATTTCCCCTGCTAATCCTTTGTAAGGTTCAGTAATTCATTTAGGATAATTACTAGTTTAATGTATTTCTTGATTTAACTTCTTTGTTGCCTTTTATTTTTTTTTCCTAATGCTTTTTTAAACACCTCAGTTCATTTTGCATGTTATACAGTTTACAGTTTATATTTTTAGGCTAAGAAGTGGTTTTACAAACAGGATGGTACCAAACAGGTAGATTATCCACACTAGAGATTGTACTTTTAGAATGCAGTGTGTACAGATACAATTGCCTAAGGGAAAGTGAAACTAACAAAATAATCAGCTGGTGAACACTATTATAACATATCTTTTACATAAAAGACAGTCATTTGTGAATCCAGAAATCTTGCTTTTTTTTTTTTTTGAACATGTATCCTTTCTTTTTCATTCTCTGAAGAAATACTAATCTTGAGAATTGTGATGTTCTAAGAAACTTGTTTCATATGCGCATATTTTCTGCTTTTCTAATGAGAGACAAAACAGAAGGTAATACTGGCTTTACTGTTTATAGATTCTTGCATTGGAGGCTTTCCTTGACTGATATAAACATCAAGGGAAGATTCTGGCCAAATATTAGCTTTATTCTAGTATGTGGTTTTCATAATTACTTTCGTTTTCACTCTCCTTGTTGACCAGGTAGACCTCCACGGCTAATGCTAGCTGTGGTCTCACTTTTCTGTGGTCAACAGCATTTACATTCAGCTCCTATTTGCACTTCTTTTGTGTGTTACACAGCTTTTGAGGAACACAACAGTTGAAGTAGGTAGCACTGTCACCACGAGAGGGAGAACCTTGTACTTAGAGAATGTTGCTCTATGCTACTGAGCAAGGACAGAAAGGGATTTTAAAGCTCTTCGCTGCAAGGTTGAATGAGGAGAGTCCCCCACCTTGGGGGTGCTTGCACCAAAGACTGGGGGGGTCTCCCAGGAGAGAGGGATGCTTGAACTCCATACAAGGGACTTGCTCTTCATCCGTGCGACTTAGAGGAAAAGACTGAATCTCCAGTATCTGCTGCTGCTGCTCTTTTTTTAAATGTATGAATATTTTTTAAAAAATGATAGTTCCTATTTATTGGTGGAAGAGGCATCACTCTTTCATTTATTGGAGTCAGAACTACTTGTTCACAAGTATCTTCAGCAAGTTACATTGTCTTTTGGGGTGCCCTGTTTCCTTTGTCCTAATGCCAGGATGTAGCTTGGACTGCTGTGGAACTCGTGGGGATCCTTTTAAATCTGGAATTTATTCTCAGTTTCGTGTTTACTGAATGTTCATTCAGTCCCCTAGATACTTGCTCCAAAGATCAGTCAAAGAAATTCTTACCATGAAATGAAGCAGAAAATTGGTGGTTTCCCATAAACTCCACCCATAATGAGCTTTTGTTGTCAAACATAAGATAAATAAATAGGCTGCTCAGTTCAGGCAGGGCATACTGCATGACCTTTCTTGTCAGCATCGGTGAGGCCTGTACTTAATCCTGGAAACTGATTGGAGCAATACACAGCGGGCCAAACTCTGCAGGCAGGACCCACGTGCTCTTTTATTGACTTCAGTGCATGTTCATTGACAGGGAAAACAGGAAGCTGCAGTCCTAAAAGCTGGTTTCATATACCCCCTTGAAGATGCCACAGGACAGTTCCCCATAATTTAGCATGTTTCTGCGTGAAGTTTCTATTCTTCATAAAACTGACTCAAAATTTTGTTTCACTCCACTAGGCATATTATGCCTGTGTTAAGGAATCCATGATTAAATAGTCTCTCCTTGCTGGGAGGCATAATACAAACGAACCATACAGGGACGGACACCTGCTTCCCTTTCAACAAGGCATGGGACTTTTTTTGTCCAGAGTCATAAACAGGCTTGAGTCTTTCATTCCACAAGTATGTAGCTTCTTTGGGTTTGATTGGTGATGGCGTGTTTATCTTTAATAGTGAGCCACAGTGTAGATACATGGCACACAGCAATCACTTCTTTCTGATTTACACCTTTGCTGTGTCACTTTTCTATCACCAGAACAATGTAAAAGTATTTGGATATTTGGAGTTACTCGATTCTAGGTTTCTGATTGTTTTACTCAGAAGCGCTCTGGCCATACTTTTTCTGTAATGGTGATCACATATTTGCGTGGGTGATATAAAGTTGTTTCTTTGTAATGTCTGATTATAAAACCCCAAATTCAGATTGTACATCAAGCCTTTCTGTGGATTTCTTTTTTAAAGTGCTACTGCATTGGGTATGCAGGAGAATGGATGGGAACCCACGTAGTCTGGTGTGAACTTAGCATTTCAGCAAAGTAGACATAGCAAGAAAATTCAGTGCTGATGGTTAGCTGGTTATACTAGCTAAAATGATCTTTATAGACTTTACAGAAGAGCTAGCAAGCATTATCTTTGTGACTTGTGTGTGCTCTGGCATGGACACACCGCTGTAGCTCAGTGCCCACACTGGGTTTAGGTGCTGGCCCCTTGCCATGGCGAGTGATTCCATTGTGCTCTCTTTATTTTTCATGATAGGCTCATTAATAACGATTAACAGCAGAAGTCCTGGTATTTTTCTGGTTAGATTCTTTCTTTTGGGATCTTTCCTCATTTCTGTGCGTGTGAATGGTTTTTTGCACTAGGATGAAATGGTGTATCTGTGTGCTGGAGGCAAGGGCACAGCTCGTCTATACTTGCAAGGGAAAGAAAAGGGAAGAACCTGCATCTTGATTACCATTTGGTTTAGTTGTTGGAATTTACTTCTGTTCACATTCTCGGGTGGGCTGCCATTTTCAACAAGGGACTGGGAGTGAGAGAAGAAGCAGAAGGCATGAGGAAGCATGTGCCCAAGCCTAAGTGAAGCAGCATGCAATATTCCTCTGTATGCTGAGCAGTTACAGTGAGGTTAGTATAAGCAGCAGCAGTATTGCCCTGTGTGTTCTTTTTCCTCTACATTTCCCTTTCTTGCTTCTCCTTCCCTGTTGTGGCCTCTTACACTTTTTTAGTGGTTGCCCACACTCCTTTCTAGTAGTTATGAGGGTTAGATGGAGGTTCTTGTGGCTGTCCAAACTGAAATTAATCTCCAAACCAGTGAGTACCCCAAAGTCTTTGTTGTGTTTTCCCAAGTGATATCTTAATGAGTGGCAAACCCTGGCAGATGTTGTGTTTTGTTCAAGAGATAGATAGGCTAGGGGAGGTATGGGCTGATTGGGATTTGGTAACCTGCTTGCCTTTGTTATTAGTGAGCTTTATTTTATTTTTCTTACGTGTTTTCCTTTTGAGGTACTTAAGAGCTTATATGCCTGTCATTAAAATTCCTGCTTTCCCCACCGTTGCCCTAGAAGGGCCATGAAAAAAAAATCTTCTATGTAATATATGTACTTGTGTATTTTCAGGATGGGGGGAGTTGTCCATGCACGTGCGTGTCTCGTGAGAGGGAGAAAAGTAAAGTTAGTGTTGATCTGTCCGTTTGTTTTTGGGTGGCCGCAGAGAGCTGCCACTTTGAAGAGTTGATTGCACTACAGAACTTTAGCTTGGGCACTGTTAAAGTAAGGACTGTATACTGGGAACAGGGAAGCTTTTTAGGGTTTTTTATCCACACTTAACGCATGCCCTTTGCAAGGTGTGCCCTTGCAAAGTCTGCATCTGACAACTTTGTGTAAAACCACTACTGACCTTTTTGCTGTATCCGTTTAGTTGTCCCTTCTTTCTGCAGCCCCCAAACAATGGCTTGTCTCCTTTCCAATTCCTGTCATTTGACTTGCTATGTTTTTGATAAACGTCCTGTCTGCTAATGAGATCTCTACGTCGAGTGGGAGGAAAGAAAATGAGGCATGTGAAAGTGTGGCTGGGAGACTGCAAATCCCCCTTTGTATTGGGGCATTTATATACTTTTACTGAGAGCTGATTTCGGGGGGGCTGGGTGGGGTGGGGAGGGAGTTTGTGCTTTTTTGGTCTGGATAAGGCTTTTTATTTTTGCACTAAGTATGACTGCACTGCACTGCATTGCACTACTGAAATGTATTTACATGTCGTGGCATTGGAAGGGGCCAATTAAGCAGGAAGGGAGAAGAGAAAGGGATAGGCACAGAAAACGGGATGTACCATAAACCTGACCAGGTTGAAAGAGAACTTAGGTTACCTTTACTTTAAGCAATTAGTCAGACACTGAGATAGCTGTATTGGATAGCTTCTGTTAAATAAATAAATGAAGCACTATGATAGAAACTGAAGAGACATCACAGTTTTCAGGGTGCTACGGATCTTTTCCCCCTTCTTCCTAGAGAGCTTTCTTTGGGGCTGTGAGAGAGTTAAGAAAACTGCTTAGCATGAAAACCAGTGCAAGGCTTCAACATAAAGATACCAGTTCCTAGTACAGATGTCAAAACTTACGTTGTCAGATAGGGTCTCTTCAGAGAGGTTCAACTGTGATTAGCATCTCTTCAGTATAAACATGATCTGTCAGCTCAAGAAGTGAAGGCACAAAGCAGGCTTACCAAAGGGGAAGGTCACTGAAAGAAAAGCACTTCTTTCCGAGGCTGTTATGGGAACAGTGCAATAAACAGTCATCCTGAACACTCAGTTAAAGGTGTTCCAGTCCAGCCTTTGGGGCAGAGGGAGCAGGAGGAACATTTGGACAAGAAAGATGACGTGAAGTTCAGTACAGTAAGGAATATTCTTGCTTAGGCAAAGATGCTGTCTACCATTTTAAAATCTTTAGTCTGGTTTTTCTCATCAAACAGTTAAGCATGATGAAGAGTTTTGGCTGGAGCCAAATGGAGTCTTAAGTTGGAAAGGATTTTTACAGTCAAGATGGATGTTTGCCTGTGCCTGTGGCCTGTGCCCTATGGTCATTAACTTTGTAACAAGCATAATACAAGAAGAAAGAAAACAGCAGCAATGTGCAGCAAGATCCATCTCTGTGGTCCATAAACTCTCATAAGTTTGTGTTGAATCTCTTCAGTAAGGCTGTAATTACAACTTCAGGCAGAAGGTGAAACAGGATCATGAAAAATGCAGTGTATAGCAACTGGGAGAAGAATTTTAAAACATGAGTGTATCTGTTTTGGTCCAGTAAGGGAGGAACAGCCTGACTAATGTACAGAGAGGTTTCATGGACGAAAAAAGGGAGGTAGTCATCCAATTGCTAAGGAAAGTCTCAAGTAATTGAGTGGTCAGAAATCTATTCATGCCCTGATTTTCTCCTTTGACTTGAAGCCAAGACATTTTGGCCTCATAAGTGCTAAGGAATGGGTAGTACAGAGCTGCACAACACAAAGCAGATTGCTGCTGGTCAGTCTGTTGGGCTGCCTCGAGAAAACTCAAGAACTAGAGCAGGAATAATACGCAAGAGGTAACGTGGGAAGGAATTGGTCTGTCTGGAACCAGGAGAGACTTTGGAGTAAGCAATACGCTTTTCTGGCAGGCTCTGAGACTTCCACTCTTAGATTTCATCCATCCTGGTTTGAAAGGACTGGAAGGGAAGAACCGAAGCTATCCACTGATGTACTGTTAGATGAACTACTGAATGACTCTTCCATTGAAAGCAAGCAGGACAGAAGAACATGCAGTCTCTTTCTGAGCCATCTGCAGGAATCTTGTAAGATGAAAACCACTGGAGGGTCATCTTCCAGTAATGAGGCAATGGATGCCCAACAAAAGCACAGTTCACTTGAGAGCCAGCATAATACAGTGGCAAGAGAGCACCTTTAATTTGTAAAGTGGCATTTGCTTCTCGTAGAGTAGTGAGTGCTACAGAGTCACGATGTGGGAGGAAATGAAGTCTGTCTGCTGAAGTTAACTCACATTATGAGCCAATACTCCCCTTTATTGTTTAGGTGAGTTTTTGTTTTGTTTTCTTGTTTAAGGCAGCTGCATACATTGCTACTGTCAGAGTGGATTTGCATTGTCAAAGAGGAGTAGTGGACTGCTCCAGAAAAAAAGTGAAGCTGAGGGTTTACTGAGCCTGCTGTGTCGAGTGCCTTTCCTGCTGTGGTGAAATAAAGAACTTGTGTAGTTTGAGCTGTTCTGGCTGACCGATTGCTGCATATTCCTCCCTTGTGGTGTGACTTGATGGCAACCATATTTGGACAAGGAGAGGAACACTGCATGCTTGCAGTGCTGTGATAAGATGCCATTTGCACTAGTTTTTAAAGTACCGCGACCTGAAGAAGTGGGCTTTGAGCCATGCTCCAAAACCAGGTTTGAATTCAGTCTGTTTAAACCTGATTCCAGCTGACTCAGTTTCAAACAAAACTGGTCTAGTCTGTGTAAACAGGAACTAAACCATTTTTTAAAAGCCAAATTCCAGCCTATGTTCCCACTCAGTTACAGTGTTTGATCAGACCAGTCCCTGGGCATGTGATTGTATAGTTTTAATGGCTTTTAAAGAAGTTGTTTCTTATCACATGGTCAGTTTGAAACTAGTTTAACTGGAACTGCATTTAAATATAGCACAAACTCATGTTTTTTTCAGCATGGTACTAAAGCCCCGCGTAGACAGTGCTTGACTGAAAAAACAAGGATAACTTGGGGTTTATTTTAAGAAGCCAAAACATATGTTGCTGACCAGAGATGCCGCATAACTTAATGCCCTATTTTTTTCTCCAGATGGAGAAACACTAACTTCCATAATTCTCCTCCATTTATTATCCTGCTTCATTGTTGCACCTTTTCTCTTGAATGAAAATCACTTTGGCCAGTGGGCTAGATCAAAAACAGAACTTCCCTGTACTGTTTGATCGTGTTATTTCTGTATGTTCCTTTCCTTGACATTGACAAGCACTACTGAGGATCAGCTGGAGTTTTTGCTGGGACTGTGTGGCGTAGTTATGGTTCAGTAAGATGCTAGTGATATTTTCAACATTACGATAATTTGAAAGCTTACCCTTGAGGAAAATGTTATGTTTCAAACGTTCCACACAAAAAAGAAAATGCCAGGAATCACGATGGAGCTTCAGTCATAGTGCTATAGCCTAGTTTGTAGGGAACACGTTTCTGGTGGCTGGTGATGCTGACATTTACAAAGGCAATTCAAAAGTAATAGAGAGCATATGCTTTATCATCCCTACTGAACTAAGAGAATTTATCCTAACAGGAAGTATTTCACTTTTTCCCTAATAAAGGAGGCTAAACAATCTGTCACATCAACTTAGTCTGATTGAGACTGCTCCCAAACAGCCTGCCAGCCAGATGACCTCCCTCATTGATCGTAGTATCACAGTGGCTGGTGATTTGTCACATCACCCAAGAGATAGCTTTGGCCTCAGGTAGGAGCCTTTTAGCTTTCCTTTTCCTTTTTCTGTCAAACCAGGAGTGCAGTTAGTGGTGAGTAGATGGCAGGTCAGCTGTTGCTCCAGATGACAAGAATGGCAAAGCCACATAGCGACTGAGTTACTGCTCTCCTCAAGGACACCAGTAAAGGCAAAAGACCAGGCTCTGGTTGCTGATGTAGTTGTAAACTTACAGCTTCTGCTGCTTGCCCCTCCAAACTTGTTTTGGTCAATTATGCTGTTGCCCTCAGATATGCTTTGTGTGTGAAAAACTGAATGCAGTTGTTCTGTTGTCTGTCTTCTTTCTTCTGCATCACGGATGTGGCACCAACTTACTCTCACAACAAGCTTGAGTTTTGTTTTGCTGTTGTTGTTAACATGTAATTCTACTGTAGACCAAAAAATAAGAAAAGGAGAAAAAAATCAGTTTCAAGACATAAAAGACCAGTGAGTGAAAGGTGAAAAATTTAGGAAGTGAAGGTGTGAGAGAAGCAGTGGTTAATTGTGTTAAGTTAGAAATCTCAGAATAGCCTTACCTATTTCTTAACCAATGCTTATCAATCATCTGGTAGTGGGGTTAGATAGCTTTCTTGGCTCATTCATACTTGTATCCTAATATATATATATATATTTTATTTTTGTTTCTTTGGTATTGCTGTTGCACATCATGTTGTCTTTTATAATGCCTGGGTTTTATTGTATTGTACTTTATCAGTGTGTTTTGGTTTTGTTTTCCTTTTGAAGGATGAGAAAAGTAATGTTTCCTTTTTGTTTCGAATTTTTGAGAAAAAATATGCACTGGAAGTAAACACGAACACATTTTGCCATTTGAAAAAAAAAAAGGAAAACACACAGCCACACAGTGGAAAAGGCTAAGAAAAAGCTCTCCTTCCTTATTATGGGAGCATCCTCTAAAAGATATGCTAGAAAGAAAACAATCTCAATCTCAAACAAAAGAAGAGAGAAGCCTCTTTGATCCTAGCTCTGCAATCTGGAGTATTCTAGCACAGTGTTTTGTAGGGTTGGGCTCCTAAATGGCCAACAGTCATAAAATCCAGAACCACATGTGGCAAATTCATTCCTGGTGCGAGCAGATGTAATTGCAATGAAGTCAGAGGAGGTACACAAAGGATGGATTTAGCCACATGCATGCGAGACACGGCTGCCTTCCCTGTAGTACCTAAGTCCCCACTGCTAGATCTTATTGCTGTCAAAAACTGTTGGTACTTTGGCTGTGTTAATCACATAATACCCCTTGAACTACCTTTTCAAGGTAGGCAAAACACTTTCCCACTGAATAAATCAGTTCTGAATGCACCTTGGTGTGACACTTTTTGCCTACCAGCTTTCAGCTGTTACCCGCTCACTCCCAGCCGTGAACTGATACGATCTAACTCTGGTTGAAGACCCTGCCTTTGTCAGAAAAAATGGACTTGACTATTAAGCATAGTAAAGCTTCTGCGTATTTAACTACTATGATCCAGAAATGGCCCTTGCACTTTTAAGGCATATGGAAACATCCTGTCTGTCTTTCAAAATGGCAACAGTTCCTTCACGACTAAAATACTACGCGTGCACAAGTGTGCATGCGCCCATATGTGGTCCTTGGGCTCATCGCCCCAAATTCTTCCTGGATCTTTCTGTGCCCGACAGTGTCCTGTCTCCATAGTGCCTGGTCATTTGAGTACAGCGGGACAGAGTCATGTCGAGAAAAATGCCAAGAGCATACATTTTAAAAGGCAGATGATTTTCCTGTTATGCCAGCATCTTTGAATCCCCATATCAGCTGATGGTTTTTCCTAGCCTGATGGCTTTCAATTCGTTGTTGAAACATTGGCTTCCTCTGTTTTGTTTTCTAAAGGAGGGAATGTGGGTGGGGGAGGATAATGAGGTATTGTTTGTAACTTCACAGTCCTGATTGATAGTTGGTTTTTATCTTCCATATTTTATGCAAAACCAGACATTATAAGTCAATAAAATAATTGTGCCCTAGGTTGAAAGTTAAGTGTTCAGGAAAGGAAAAAACAAAATTAAAAGGTTGGCATTTTTCTACATTTTTGTGAAGACTCTTTTGGAAAGGAAGGGTACATATTTTTGTTGTGTAGTATTTTCTATTTTTGAATGCGTTTTCTTGGTACAAGACTGTTTTGTGGAGGTTTGTTGTTTTTGGTTTTTTTTTTCTTTTTTGGTGAACACATTATTTAAAAAAAAAAAAAAGAAAAAAAAAAAGAAAGAAAAAACTAATTGAAAAGTTTGCCCTTAAGGATATGCTGCAGTTTTGAGGTTTAAAATAAATAAAAACTACATTCAAGGCGCGTGTTAAAAGTCGGGGGATTGTATTGTTGGGAGTTTTTTTGTACTTGTTACAAGAAGAAGTTTGTAGCCACTGCTGTTTATTTTGTTTCAGATGAGTAAGTAAAAGGGATTGTTCTTGTGTTATTCTTCTTTTTTTTAAAAAAAAAAAAAAAAAGTTATTTATGAAATGTCACAAACACTGGACTGTGAATTTGTGGGGAAGCATTTTACCACCCTGTGTCTTCACAGAGCTGTTGGTGATCCTCCTTCTCATTACTCTGCCTTATGATTTCCTGAGCAAATTGGGGCAGATATTGGGAGGGTGGGAGAGAAACTAAATGCGTTTTTGAGGCAGAGACTCAAGGGGAAAATGCAAAGCAGTCTTTTGGAATCCCAAAGCCAGGCCGTTGGCTCTACTTCTTTTACCATCTACCACAGGAATGAGAAAGGCTTCCAGTCACTGGCAGAGAAAGAAAACTCATGGTACCTAGATGTAGCAGTGTGCAAGGGGTTAAGTGACTGAGAGCCACGATGCTCATAACCACCTCTGTAAATGACATCCCAGTTTCTCAGTCAATAGCTCCCTTTGCTTGCCCTTATCCAGCCAGTGCCTCTTGTGACCAACTCACCCACCCAACTGAAACCGTGAGGATGGTTTGCGTTTTCAGTCTTTAATTGAACCTTTTTGGCACTCCGGCAGTGGGACCGACCAGTGGGGAGCATTACTCAGTTTGATTTAAGAAGTATAGAGGCTGAGGGCAACAAAAAAAAAAAGGTGTGCCATGTTCTCAGTTTTTGAAGAACAGGCTTAAAAAGACTCAAGCAGTGCTCCAGGCACTCATGGGACCAGAGAAAAGGGAAGAAGGAAGACACCAACAGCCATAACAAAAAACTGGAGATATGTAACTGGGCTATATTTGAGACCAACCAGACTCTTTTCCTTCCTGGACAATAATGCAGCCAAATCTTGAGACTGTCAAGCAGACAGAAAGCTGAATGTGGCCTTCATTTCTCCTGCCTTTCCTTTTTATTCTCCCTCTTCCTTTGCCCTGAGATTTTTTTCCCAGTGAGCCCCCGCTCCACTGAGCGCTTTTCTGCCCTCCACCTAAACTGTCCTTGCTTTCAAAATGTGGGTTCAGTCAGGACTGAGTAAAATCATGTGCCTTCTTTTTCCCCTTTTGTAATTGTACCAACCTCCTCCCCTTCCCCAACTTACACACGTGTGAGATGCAGGAGGAGGCTCTTTAGAAGTGCTACTTGTCTATAGGTGTCCAGCAAAACAGTAAGGTGGTGGTGAGAGGAAGGGGATTGGAGAGATGCTATTAGCTCCTTTCCCCTTCCACACGTAGCAGGTCTTCCCAAGGAGACACCCTCCACCACCACCTTCTCAGATGCTCCTCTCCTACAGAGTAGTCATAGTGGGCAGGGGGTGGCTTTTCTCTCCCATTGCTAGCCTAGATGAGTGAAGCACTCAATTTCAGTTCATGCCATTTGCAAGCAGTTACATTGACAAGACAAATGCAGTTTGTGGCCTTATCAAGATGATGACTTTTAAACCACTAAAAGATTAAAAAATAAAACGGCAACTCATTTCCCACCCAAGGTTTGTGTCACATCTGAAAACCCAGTTGACAGCAGTTTAGACTCCTTTAATCTCAGTCCATTTTACTGATGGTGGCTAAACTGACTAGCCTAGAGCTTAAATGCTAGACTGCCTGGTCTCATGCTTTCTTTGCTATAACCCCTAATGTCTGCTTGCTTTTCTTTCTTTCTACTATATTCTCTGCTTTATGAGGCAGCCCTAGCCTTTGGTGAAGGGTGAGAGGAGCCAGTGGGATCCTGGCTCAGAGAAGTAGTTGATAGATTGTTTTCAAGGTTTTAGCAGGAGAAGGATATACCAGCTGCCACAGCAAATGCATACTATGATGGGCTGACTGCAGTATTTTTAGGGCCAATTAACCCCACCCAGTTACTGGCACAGGGCTTATTCCCAGGTTAAAACCACGGGAAGAGAAAAGAATGCATTGGCACAACAGAAAAGCAGCTTGCAATCCACAGCTGCTCATGGGCAAAGGCAGGGACCCAACTGCCACCCGGCTTCCCTGCAGATGTGCCCACTGCACAGTCAGTGTTCCTATCTCCATGGAGGAGCCAGCTGAGATCTGGAGGCTTTTCTGCATGTAAGAATCAGCATGAAGCAGCCCAAATAGATCCCTCTGGCAGGCAAGCACGAAGGTGCGTGCTGTTCCGCTGCACAGCAGGAAGCTCCATACAGGCTTTCCAGGAGCTTTCATTAAACAAAAACAACCTGTAGCACCCCTGTGGTGGGAATAAAAATATCTCTCAATCACTTCCATAAATGATCCAGTAAATTAAAATGGGGGGCTTGAATTTTTTCCTTAGGCTGGCCTCTAGAGCCAGGGAGGAGCAGCAGGAGAATGGTGTAGTTGTATCTGCCTCCCAATTAACGGTCTGCATGTGTGCATGTATATACAAGAGAAGGGGTGTATTCATGCCCATCCTTGGTGCTGATGGACTTAAGACATTTGTCCAAGGCTTACTTTTGACACACACGTGCACACACAAAACATAAGAATAAGCTCTAGCACATGCAATATTTCCCCAAAAAAAGGGAAGGAGGGGGAAGAGAGCAGCGTGGGCAGTTGGGATTGTTAGGGTTGGATTATTTTGCATCTTTTGTAAAAATGTAACTTCAACAGTGCCTTATTCCTAATAGATGCTGGCACTTGGGACACACATGATGAAAGACAGAACTAGGGAGAGCCAGACGTTAAAGACAGACCCTTCAGACAGAGGTCATTGATCATCGTAAAGGAAGCTGTACTGGGAATGACACAGCTATGTCAGAATTTAGAACAGTTCAAATATTCAACCTCTAAAGCAATTTCCCTTCCACCACCTCCTGCCTTCCCTCCTTGCCAATGGTGCTGCCCAAGAATAGCTGCCTACACCGAGGCCTGTCACTGCCCCATTTGCTTTTGGCGTTGTCAAGTCTGAGGAGTTTAGCATAGTCAAGCTTTCCACTGCTGTCATGTTTTTCCATGGGGTATGTGAATGCCAGTTATTTTGCTTTAAATGCACTTTAAAAAAAAATAAAATCAAATCAAATCAAAGCTCCAGACTGTTTCAAATACATAGGGGAAGACAGTGCATATGTGTTTGAACCCAGTTCACTTTATCTCCAGTTCAAATCTACTCCATGCAGTGTGTATGTATAGAACAATGTGTATGCATACGAACACACACACACACACGTCAACCTTAAATATCAGCAGACTAACCTTTCTCCTTAAGCTCATGAAACCAGATGCTACACAAACACAGCAGCAGCAGAGGAATTACGGTTGGGCTCTTGAAACAGATCACAAAAAATAAAAACAACTACTTGGTCCTTTCTGTACGTTCAATAATTACAGAAGGAATTGGGTTGTCACCAGAATAAAAAGGAACGGTGCTATCTGAATGAATGGGCAAAAAAAAAAAAAAAAAGACAAAAACAGAAACTCAGCCCAATAATGCAGTTTGACTTTTATTCCCACATTGGGTTGGTTTGTTACTTCTTTTTTTTTTTTTTGTTTTATATGGAAAAAAAAAATGTGCATCTAAACACACATCACAACAACAACAACAGCAAAAAGAAGCCAACAAACAAAAACGCATCCTGCCCTGAGGAAGCTCTTGTTTCTGGAGGATGTCAGAAGTCTCAAAACTCTCGGCCTTGCTCTCACGTACCACATGCTCAGTCAGTCCTTTTCTTGAAAATGTCTGAAACTGAAAAAAAGGAGGGGGGGAAAAAAAAAAAAAAGGAAAAATAATAATAATAATTAAAAAAAAAAAACAAAACCAACCACCTTTTTGAAGCACCTTACGTGGCTTCCCATTCCAGAAGTGGGAGCCGCCTTTTTTTCTTTGAGCACCTTACTGATGTGTTGATGCTATCTGCTGTCTTTTTGTTACCCATGGGCCGAGCGGCTGGCTCTTAGCAGGGACAAGCACGTGTGATGGGGGAGCGAGGGCCTGGCCAGGCACATGTACGTGGCCTTTCTGCAACACACACGCACACCTGAGCGTCCAGCCGTGGTCCCATTCCTCGTGGCTTGAACCCAGATGAACATTTCTTGGTCAATCTTTGTGGCATGGAGGGGAAGCTAAATGATGGAGGGAAGAGCACGCACAAGTGTGTGCAGATGTAACAAACACCTAAATGGGACATTTTCTTCTTGGGGACGAAAACTCCCTACAGTCATTTGATGCTGAATGAATGGGAAACTGCACCCGGGCCTAAATCCTCTGGTCTTTATGCCGGCAACCTACAGCAACGACCTCAGGGGCTGTCTTGCCTGCACAAAGACTTCAGGATTTGTCCCCAGAGTGGCAGAGATCCTCCACAGGAGGTGGGTCTCTGCTGGTACCGATGCGTGTTGCTGTGGTCCTATGTGTCGTCAGGCGCCCTGCCACCCGCACACACACACACAACCCCACCGCTGTACAGGCAGCTCTTGAGAAACATGGTTTGTGACAACGTGAAGAGCAGGTCAAAAGTTTTGAGGGGTTAAGTTCCTTTTTTTTCCTCTCATTATACTCTGTAAATGGTATGTCAGTTATAAAAAAAATAAAAAACAACAAAAAAACAACAACAAGCAAATAGAAAAATCGATTAAAAAAAATAAAAATACCTTGCATACGCCTTTTCTATCAAGTGCTTTAAAATATAGAATAAATACACACATCCTGCCAGTTTTTTCTTACAGTGAGAGTATCCTTACCTGCCATT
>NW_009923692.1:25372-25633 GCF_000696875.1 Nestor notabilis
TGTGACATTTTGGAATACTGTGAAGTTTTATCTCTTGCATATACTTTATACGGAAGTATTACGCCTTAAAGAAAAAATACGGAAATAAATTTTACAAGGTTTCTGTTTTGTGTGGAAGAGTAATTGATGTTGCTAAGAATGATGTTTGTTTTTCTTGTTTTCTGTTTTCTTTTTTTGTTTGTTTTTTTTTCTTTTTTTTTTTTTTTAATTTTACCAGCATTTTTTTTTTAAGTTTCCCTTTCTGGGGTATTTTAAAAGTTC
>NW_009923692.1:26638-33139 GCF_000696875.1 Nestor notabilis
GGAAATAAAAGCAATGACTTTGAATTCTCCCAGTTTTAAGTAACTCTGCACTAAGTCTGTGTAACCAAGACGTTCATGAGCCCCTGTCAGTCCCTCCAAGTATCAGAAACATGCTCTGCCTATTGGTTCAGGCTCTGAAAGAGTGAAGAGCTCCTTGGGATCAGTGGGATCACACTTCCTCTGAAGGGTCTTATTTCCCCTGGATTTCTCCTTGACAATGACTAGTCCTCAGTCCTATAGTTCCAACAAGACACTTTTCCCGAATTATTACAAGCAGCACATTAAAAAGACAGCCCTAAAAGCTACTAATTACTATGTTGAATGGTGGCAAATGACACCAGCTGATGGTTCATGCTGTTCACTAATGACTTGTCCTGCAGATCCAAAGTTGAAATGGTTGAAATCCCACAGGCACTGTGCGTGTACAGCAGAGATGTTGCTGAATGCAAGCTACATTTAAGTAACTTTTAAAAGCAACAAAATCTGCTCCAGTTTAAAAGTTTCACTATGGTATTTTCAAAGTTACTGAAGATCTAAGCAGTTCTACCTTTCAGCTGTGTCCTTGCAGCCCTGCCATTTTCATAGAGAATGTCATTCTTAACTTTCCATACCTAAACTAAGGTTTTCCCTTCAGTACCAATTAACCACTGAGTCGCAATATCCTAAGTTAGATGACTTTCATTAAAAGCACAGAATAGGCCAACCCCACCAAGCTCACTCCCAGGTCACACTTAAGCCAATGGCATAAAAATAGAGATAAGTTTGCTGCAAGTTACAGCAGAAGTGATGTAAAAACCACGGCACAGACATTGTCAAGCTGGGGCTTGAATGAGAATTAGAGAATTAGAATTACCGTAGAAACCAGAATTGGAAATGCAGATCTACACTGAGATCCTGCTCACTGCCCAAACACTGCTCCTACCTAACCAAAACCATATTGGATCTGGAAAAGCCCCTAATTTTGTTTCCAGGTCATCACATTACAAACAATTAGGTTTACTTTAGGATAAGCAGCTTTCTGCTTGGAGTAGAGCGAGAGCCCCAGGGTGAGACCAAGGTACCCTATCTTAACTTTCTCCTTGTGAAAATCAGGACCATTTTGTCCTTTTGCATTCTGCTGCATGCAAAAGAATTGTCTTCATTCTCCATAATGGGATGAAGGACAACAGGGAGAAACCATGTTGGGAAACCATGAGCAGCTCCAAGGGGCATTTTAGCATGGAACTAACCCCCTATTTCTCAGCCACCATCAGCAGACATGCCAAGCGATCTCATGTCTAACCCTTGGAGTCAGGAGAACTATGCAGAGATAGCTCCGGACACTGAGGTTTGCTGGGTCATGGGTGGCCCAAGCCACAGCTTACCAGGCATGTCCCCTCTGTGTCCCTGGAAGCTGAGATGACAAGAACCTGGGTTCAGTCCTACCTGACCTTCAGCTTGGAGGCCTTGCTGCCACTATCATTCATGACACATGGTGGCCACTTGCCTTCTCACCCTCCCTGCAAGGAGAAGTTAGCCCTTCAGTGGTGGCCTCCTCCTGTTCACCTTTCAACTTATCCCACAAGAGTTTCACTTATATCCACCAAACAGCTCGCTTTCCTGAATCTGCCACATCCCTCAACCTCTAGACCTGCTTTTACAGACCTGTGAGGATACAACTGATGCAGGAACAACAAGGCTGATCTCATGTCCAAATGTCCTACTCTCACAGTCTCATCTTCCTCCCTCACCACCAAATCAGCCCATTTTTATTGCAGTGCTCACACTACTGATGTGGCCTTTATAGCTCAAGACATTAAATGCTCAGGTTCATTATCAGCCCCCTTCTGCACATTGGTACTCTGGGCTTACACTGCCTCTTCCTCTGCTGTGGTTCCTGGTCCCCTGGCATCCCTCAAAAGCACCTCCATGATATATTTGGCAGCACGTTCGTGGTTGTATTTTTGCAAGGCAAATCAAATTAGATTCCTTCCTAGACCAAACTGCACCACACCAGAGAAAACATACAAACACACACATCAAGAACCACCGAAACCACCATGTTTCCCCAGGCAAGACTGGCACCAGGGTATCAGCAAGTTTAGGTGATGCATTGCTATGGCCCAACCAAGGGTCATACTGTCTCATGAGGGTGGAGCTTAGTGGAGGAGTGAGGAGGACACAGGGAATAGAGGTGATTTGAAGTGTGTCCCTATACCAACCCTGTAGGCTGGAGTGCTTCTTAGAGGTGTCACACACTCAGTTGATGAGGGAGAAGCTCCTGCAGGAAACCTGTCCTCAATTAAGGAAGAAATAAAGGCTGCCGAGCTATACCCTTGCCTTTGGTCTGCAAGGGAGAGGAGGGACTGTGGCTTCTCAGTGGAGTGGGCAAGCAGCTGTAAGATACGCTGGCATGTGTAGACACACAAGATAAGCCTAAAATTAGGTTCCTGACATGAACCTCTCCTCAGGATTGCACCTGTACTAGCTGAGAGTGGGAAAACTGCAAAAATGCCTCAAAATAGGCTTCTGGGAAGCCACTGCACATCCTCAGAAAGCACTTAGAAGTACATGGGGACATCTCACACATACAAACATGGGCACACAGATACAGACGTCCATTCCTACTGCCACACAGCTCAGAGAAGTTTCCTCATCCTGGAAACCCCAGGCAACCCTGAGTCACGGCCACAGCCCAGCCCTCTTGGGGACTGGGTCCTCAATCCTCAAAACGGACCAGAAGATGCAGTTGAACATAAAAGCACAGAATTACGGTGGGTTCAAGGCCCTCCTTCAGATCTTCTAAGATCAGAAGCTACTGGCCAGGAGACATTTGTTTTGGTTTGAAATGCTTAACCAAAACACTGCTGCTGGAAAGATCCTTCAGCCTCCTGTCAAGAGCAGGGCTGGCGAGGTGTCACCCCAGGAACAGCAGCTAGGACTCCTTTGTGTTCACCCATCGTCTGGGCGAGTGCCTTGGCCCAACACAGAGTGCTGGATGCCCACCAGTGGCCCCCCAAGAGCCATGTGGTTGCATGGTCCCTTCACCTCCCCGTTCATGGGTCCAACTCTAGTCAGAGGCGGGTGACAAATATCAGTGAGCCTTGCTGAGTTAGTTCATGCTTATAATAACCACAGATAGGCTGGGCCATGGCCAGGGCTCTCTCTTACCTGCTGGGATGAAGTAGAAGACTAATCCTACCAGCGGTGCGTGTACCCCATATCCAAGCTGCGAGACTAGCAAAGGGAGTACAGTGTTGGGGTCTTGAGCTAAACATGGTCCAACGGTGCTCCTTGCAGGCCATTCCCCCAGCCCTCAGGCTCTTTACAGCCATGGAACCGGGCAGTGGATGGTATTTGCAGCTCATCACCAGCACAACCACCTCACCCTGAACACCTCCATCGCCTCCTCTGACTGGGACCAGACATTGCTTGACTGCACAAGCATCTCCATCCAGGCCTGTATGCCGAGACACACAACAAAATGGATATATAATCATGCAAGGGGTGTACATCAAACCATAGGATAAGGCAGGGGCCACAACAGCAAGCAAGTCCCTCCAGAGTCATCATAAACGGCCAACAGCCATCTGCAGGGAGGTGCAGCTTCACTGCTGGCTGGCAGACACACAAGGTCAGCCTTAAGCTATTTGTTTGTGGGTTTGTTCTAAAGACTCTTCACTGCAAGGGTCAATGCCTAAATTACCCCCACAGGGAAAAAAAAAAACATCCTCTTAATGCACAGTTGTTTACAGCATGAACAAAGAAATGCAAGATCCATGTCTGGAGATCTGTGGCCCAATGCTCAGGTTACAGCACAGCTCCCAGACCGGGGTTTACAGAAATGCATGTTTAAAGATTCACATTTGCATATTTTACAGCATGGGAAATGGAAAAGAATTTTAGGGGAAAAAAAATCAGGAACCTCAAAGTTCTTTTCAGGCCACTTTTTCATACAACTAGGAACGATTCCTTGTGCCAAAACCAAGATGAATAATCCCCATTTCCAATGAAAATGTGCAAAGTTCAAGCAATTTTTAGCAAAACTGTGGCTTTTGCTAAGTGCTGATAAAAAATCAAATTATAATCAGATTTCATTAAAAATAGCTTGGGGTTTTTTCTGAAGGGCTGCAGTCCTAATGTTTCCAATGGATACCCATGGGATGCAGAACAGTTCAAGAGTAGCTCTATGATTTTGGAGGCCCGATCAGATTTATTAAACACTTTAAGGCCAGGTCCATAGGGGCAATTCTGTGTGCCTAACAAGGCTCTGTTTCAAAGCAGGCAAAGCATCCATGCAGCTCCTCAGAGCTGAAACCCCGGTGCCTTTAGAAAGCAGGATGTAGCTGCTTTTGAAATGCTGCCTCACTTGCCAAGAGCCTTGGTGGGTCTGTGCACAGAAACCCAGGTCTGAAGCACAAAAGGAGTTTGAATTATCATTTCTCCCTACGGAAAAAATATGTGGTTTCCTTCATGAGACAAAGGAGGATGACCTTATACAACTATATGGAGATAGACCAGATGAATACTGCCATCAGTGCACATCTTTCTGAATATCAGAGATACTCCCCATGGCCCTGGTGAAATGGGGCCAACTGTGCTTCAAGGCATTGGCATGGGTGCTTTAGTAATCATCATCATCAATGACATCTCTGCGACACTCATACAGGCACTGCGCAATACATCTTGCAGACCAAGTCATTATGTTAGGATGGAGGAAAGACATAAATATCATCAATCCAAGGAATTAAAAGTGTCTGTGGAAAGTCACTGTGCCAAAAAAATCTCTCTGTGTCTACGAACCAGCAGACAATGGTCTCGTTGCCTGCATTAGTCCCAGAAAAGCACTCGCTTCACACGTGCCCCTCAGTGGTAGCCCTTGTGCCAACCAGCCAGTTGTAGGCAACAGTAATTTAGCATTTATTTCACCCAGACTCTGTCCTCATAGCACAGCACTGACGAACCTCACACATGTATCGTGGCTGATAACCAGTTTTAAATCCCTGTGTGCTGCAGGGATTTCATGCCTGGCTTTTCTGCCCTAGCCAGAAGTGCCTGATAACAGAACTGGCAGTATTACTGACCACAACCACATCTCTCTCATCTCATCTCATTAAAAATAACCAAGCGAAGAATTCAGCTATTTATACAAGTTCTATTTTCCATATAGCTACGTTGCCCATCATCAATTAGCCTGATGAATGAGACAGAGCCAGCTGTCTGGAAGAGAGTAAAAACAAAGCAATTAAAGGAAAGAAAGAAAGAAAACAAACAAATATGCAAACAACAGGAGCTCAGCTTCCCCAAACAACAGCATAACCCTCCTGGTTTTCTTCTTGCATGGTTTTAGAGGCCTGCAGCATCAAGGGAAGCGCTGGGTGATAAAAGCAACTTGCCCCAACTGTAGATGAATAGCAGCATTTCAGACAAACCCCAAGGTTTCTCCTTCCCTGCCTGAACCCCTGGAAAACCATCATAACCCACCACCCTCCTAGGACCATACCTGGACCAAAGAGCATGAGGGTGCTTAGCACACACCAGCACAGCCCCCTTAGCCATGCTGCTACCAAGCCATGTAAGCTAACAGGCGATAGCTCTCGCAATTCCCACTGCAGCAGGCATTGCTATCAGGAAGAGAATTGAAGAGATTGTATTAAAAGCTATCCTCTGAAAGAAGCATAAATGAGCATGTTACTGACCTGCAGGCAGATGCTTCTGCCTGCAAATGCATTTCTGGTTCCCAGCGTAGCATCTGCAGTGCAGGGGACATCTCCTGCATCCCCCATGGTGTAAATAAGCCATAAGGAGACTGCTACACTGGTTCTGGGAGAAGGCAAGAGAGGAGAAGCATCTGCAAGCTCATGCCTGTAGTGATGGGAGGAGAAGGAAAGCTTCTCAGGCCAAGAGATCCTCATCTTCTAAAATTTAAGACATGCATATCCCATGACACAGCGTGCTGGGGCTTTGTGGTGTCACTCTGGTCCCCAGCAGAAGTGGAGCTGCAGCCCAGCTGCTCCACCAGCTCACCTGTGCCCATGGAAACCAAGCCTGGGCCAGGGATTTGGGCAGTGGTTGCTTTGCCTTCACCTAAGCCCCAGCCTTAAGATACAGAGCAAGCTGGCAAGGAGCCTCCAAGAGTTTGCAGCCACAACTTGTGCTTTCCTGGGTCTTGAAACTCTCTTGAAGCCTCCCACAAGAAAAGCTGTCTCCATATGTCTGCTAGTTCAGTCATGCAGCTGACCCCCGAAAACTTCTGGCAGCACGTGCCTGAGACCTGTCCTTGAGTCCTGCCTGGAGAGGCTTGCTAAGCCTGTACCCACTGCTGCTCAAAGGCAGCTTTGCCCAAACTTTCAGCAAGTGTCCACTGCCTTGAAGGAAGGGTTTGCCAGCTGCCAGCTCTCCAAATTGGTCAAATTAGGTTTTTTCCTCACTCTGCCTCTCAACCTATATACCCTCCGATGCATTTGCCCAGAGGGGTGGTGGATGTGCCATAGAATCATAGAATAGTTAGGGCTGGAAAGG
>NW_009923692.1:33256-33726 GCF_000696875.1 Nestor notabilis
AAAAAAAACCCCAATACACAAACAACCACACTGTAGTATTACCCATTCAGCATCACATTCATTTGCAGCATACATTATAACTAGAAAAGGAGGAATTGTTTTGGGTTAATATATTTTGTTCTGAAACCGAGAGTTGGTTTGTAAAGGATGGTCACAAATACAAAGCTTTCACTGAAACTTTGCAAGTTGAGTCACATGATTTAAGGCCTCTAAAAATCTGCTTTTACATCCCCCCTTTTTGTTTTCATAGTTAGACTGTTCAGGATCATAGAATTATAGAATAGTTAGGGTTGTAAAAGACCTTAAGATCATCCAGTTACAAACCCCCTGCCATGGGCAGGGATGCCTCACACCAGGCCATGTCACCCAAGGTTCTGTCCAACCTGGGCTTGAACACTGCCAGGGATGAAGCATTTACCACTTCTTTGGGCAGCCAGCGCCAGCGCCTCAACACCCTCACAGTAAAGAAC
>NW_009923693.1:0-18503 GCF_000696875.1 Nestor notabilis
AGTATAATATTTTTATTATACTATATACTATATATGATATATGGTATATGACATGTGATATATAATATGATGTAACAGTATATATATACACACAAATACAGTTGTCACTGTAACAAAAAATCCAAAATTACTGGTAAAATTGTACATGACTATAATTAATTATTAATTACATGATCATGTCAATGAGGGTTTGTGGTTCACTGACTGCAGTAACTCTGAAGGAATTTATATAAGATATCTATAATGTCTGGAAGATCTGGCAGAATGTATAGATAGAAAGACATCAACTACAAAGCCTTGGGACATTTTGTTTCTGGCGCCTGCATAACTTCATTAGCTGCCTATTAGACTCCTTTTGCATGATCACAGATCTTTCAGGAAAATTTAGATGTAAGCTGTGGAAGAAGTCACCCTGCCCATGAGGTCTTTTTGCCTTATGCCCACTTCTAGCTGAACCACAGGAGAAAAACGTACTTTTACCAGCCACCTGAAGGGGAAAAGGTTACTCTGTATAATTTATCAAGGTCCTAAAGACTTAGAGTAGAATTTATTTTTTTTTTTTTTTTTTTGCCACCTGCAGTCTTCTGTGTTGTGGGACTGTGGACAGGAGGACTGAAGAAGAGAAGCTCAGTGACAGTGATGGTTTACTTTCCCCATTCAGAAAGCAGAGGATGAAGGATCTCCCCCTCACATTTTGTGGACCTAGGTGAAACACACACACACACTGGTTTCTTCCTTTTACAGTTAGGAATGCCTTTCTGTTTTCAAAGTGGGTTAAAGTAAACTATGAAAAAGAGTGCTTACTCTGAATAAAGGCATTCCTTTATGGAGCTGATTTGGAATAGTTGCATGCACAGAAGCTTTTAATAGCCTGAGGACAAAAAGGAAAACAACTACTGGGAAGTCATCATATTCATTTAAAAAGCCTAAATCTTCAGCAAAAAAACTAAAGAGAATTGAAGTATCCTGAATTCCTGCCCACCTCCTAACTGCTAGCCCTCACTACCTTGATGAACAAGGAACTCCAAATATTTGTTTGCAAGCAGCTTTTACAGAAAACCAGTATGGCTGTCCATAGCTGTCCTCCTGCATAGCAATAGATTACTTTAAATACAGAGTCCTCTTTGAACCACGATGTGCCCACCTAAAAACATATGGTTGACTGTGGCTGGAATTATATCCCGTCCCCAGCAGGGACACCAAACCCAGCTCCAGCTGCAATTTCCTTCAAACATCAGTAACTTCACAGTTAGAATGAGTAAGACTTCAGATATGATACCCCATAAAACCTGTTGGAGGCAGTACAGAATGATTAATTTGTTATATATAAGGAGAGGAGGTTATTATAGTATCTTAACAGCTCAAATTCTCATATTTAATTTCAGGAAACCTGAACTGAAAGTACTTGGAAAAAATATAAATAATAATTCTGCACTCAGAACAGGTTGTTAACTCTGCAAGTTTTCTGTGATGTTAAACAAGTATTCTTTGTCTGATCAAGCCAACTGGAGTGTCTCTGTAGACTTTCACGGGCTTTGCTCTGGACTTCTTCTGAACAATACCTCATTGCTAAGGGAAAACACATCCCTGAGATATACAATGCTGTCCTCTTAATATGTGGTATTAATGTACTCTTGTAAATAACACCAACAATCTTGAAATCTGTAGCTGGGAATTATTAATGAAACAGTGCCTGCAGACTGATTAACTCCATGAAAAAACCCAACTCATGCATAATCTAAAAATTTTCTTGCTAAAAACAACACCATGAGATAAAATTTGAGCATGAAGAACACTGCTCTGAGGGGACCCCTCTTGAGTCCACTTAAAACAAATGATCTCTTGAGGCACTGTTGGGTTCTTTCCTACTGGTGTCTGGTAGGTAGTTCATCTAATGCAAAAATTAATCTGTTTAAAATACTGAGTTATCAAAACGATGTACTCCTTCTGGCTTATATAGTAAAAATTCGCTCGGAATCCAAGCCCATGTGGAGTTAATCTAATCGAATGAAAGAAAACATATAAAATGCTTGGTTCAGACCGTGAAGCTGACCAATCTTGACAGTGGGGGAAAGAGGGCTGAGGTGAGTGTACTATAATTTTTGGGGAGGGCTATTCTTTTGAAGAGGAAGGAAGCACTAATAAACCTCAGTAAAAATGACTTCTTGACTCATGCCAAGGTAGGAATCATTGTGGGTCTTTTCCTTTGGAGAAATTAAAATTTCGTGTATGAAGTCAGGTGACCTTGTTTTCCCCAAAGTAATTTTATATACCTCTGCTATTCTAGATGAATATTCTTACATACAGACAGAGCATTAGAGGGAGCTGGCACACTAGACTGTGAACGACAACAGCAAACGCTGCAGGACCAAAAGCAGGGCTTGTGCTGGTGTGGAAGGTCTCAGCATGGAGTGGAGGTTCTGACACTCCTGGATATAGCTTTCCAAGTGTCTGCTGGAGCAGGAGGAATGCTTTTTCCAGCCTCATGGCAAGGGCAGAGGAAGGTTTGACATCTCTTGGCCTATGTGCTTAAGGGGTGGATTGCTGAGGAAGAAGCTGCAGCTTTGCCTTACTTGATCTGGAGAGACGATAAGGCATTTGATCTTTCGGGTGATTTCTTAAATTCTTTAAGCCTTTGTATTCTTGCCTTTACGTCCTTTGTCCTTTCTCTTTCTAGGGCTCAGAGGGTCCTAGAGGTAGAGGTGAAGCGTCCTGGAGATACTTAATGGCCCTCTTAAACTCAACAACCAGCTCCATCCTCTCCTGCCTCCAGCTGGGTCGTTCTTAATCCATTCTAACCTCATCCAGATGATTTTGCTTCACAGACCCACAGAGATGAAAACACAACGCTTCCACAGTATTGCATTATTTCAGCTATGGCCAGGTATCACCGCCCAGCAATCACCTTGACCCGCTGACATTACAGAATGACTGGCTCATTATGGGAGCCAGATTGGCAACCATTGTGAGAGAGAATTTGCAAAGCAGCCTAAGGGAATTTGGCGCCCCATTCCTATTGAATTACAATGGGATTTGAGCATTGAATTTCCTTAGTTAGTCCTTTTAAACTTCCCCTTCTTTTTAAAGTAATAAAGGTGGGGTTTTAATAAGGGCTCTGTGTTGGCTTACCTTTGCTTCTTTTGAAGTTGCTGGACGTTTTACTGCTTATTTCAATGAGAGCATCATTTGACCAGTGCTATGCAATTCTGAAAAAATCACAGTGGAGATTTTGTATTATTTGCTCTTAAATTTATGACTTAAAAGTTTATCCTAAAGATTAATTAAAAAAAAAAAAAATAAAAAAGAGGTGAAAGGAGGAACCGAGCACAGTAGAGAGAAATGAACTTGATGAAATTTAATAAGTAAATTCCAAAGTACTCTCCAACTGCACCTTGGTTATCTCAGTCGCAAATAGCCTTGAAAGCCCTAATATTTATTTAACTATGGAAGATATGAAAGGGTTTTCAAGATACTTTCCAGCTATGGTGCACCAGTATACTAAAAAAGTCAGCTTTGAAGACAGAAAGCTAATTAACTTTCAAGATGCTTTATCAGCTTCATCTAGCTATTTGTTAAAAACCTCTTTTAAGCTACATATATAGATTATTAGCTATTAACTAACTTATGTGGCCTTTGGTCAATTCAGAAAATCTCTGAAATCAAATGTGAACCAGAGTCTACCAGCAGAGCTGCATATTTGGAAATAGCTTGAACTTCTTATTAATTCTGCTTGACAATGCAGGATTTATTTTGGCAGACTGGAAACCCTGCTTTGAAAGTAAGCGGTTACCCCTCCTGGTCATGTTTTTACCACCATTTTGAACTGAAACTGCGCAGAGGGGTGACACATGGTTAACAATGGGAGGTCATTAACTTAAACATCTTCCATTTATGTGAAAACATCGGTAATGCAATGGGAAGGCTGAGGCCATGAGTCCACGCTGAGGGCAGGCTCCAGGCAGTGGAATTTTCCTGGAGCCAGAACAAAGGAGCCAGGTATCAATGCAGCCTTCTAAAACAACATAAGGGGTGAGATGCAGCAGAGGAAGCTCCAAGAAGAGGACCCCTGCGTAGGATGTAGTTACTTGGCAGGTGGGTTTTGTTTACTTGCAGGATTAGCCAAAGGAGAAGAAAAATAGCCGGGCTGCAGAGAAGTTGCTGTACGATTCAGAGAAGGACTTGTGTGGAGGAGGGAACATCCTGAACTCCTTAATGGATGCCTAGGACCAAAAAGGAACAAGGAGAGTGAGACGACCAGATCGATATGGTCTAAAGCTGTATTTTCCTTCTATGAGATAAAGTGCTGGAACTGTGGCACATAACTCCCAGATAGGAGATGTATCTCATTGCCCTCAGTTATCTCTGGTTTTGAAAAATGCCACATGCTGAGAAGCCAGGACGATCAGCATTGCTTCAGGGCTCAGGGATGAATGGATCACTTCTCCCCTTTTTATAGAAAGATGACATATGGAGAGTTTCAGTGTTGTGTAAAGCAAAGGGGCCAAAGGAGGATGTTGTAACTTAGACTACTGGAATTTTATGAGAACAAAAGTCAACCAATTCTATGAGCCCTAACCAAGCAGCTTAATAAAGTATCCAGCCCTGGAGATTCCAACTGGGTTTCATTGATCAGTGTCTTCAATGATCAGAAAGTGAACTAAACTCTCCTGCATCTATTCAATTAATTACTTTCTCTGTATTGGTTGTGATTAGCATAAAAATGAACAGAGGATCATGCAATGTTCATTGCGTGAAGGAACATTCATTATATGTTCCTTCATAAGTTATATTCAAAAGTTACTGCACTCAATTTTTGAAGTCCATTACCTCAATGGACTATGGACTTATCTCTATCAGAAGATTAGGTTTCTGGTACGAGTAGTCTTTGGAAACAGGACCAAGGCAGGAAATAATCTACTTTCGGTATATGTAAAAACATCCTTGTAGTGGGAAGAATGAAGCTCAATGCACAGGGAAATGTGTCCACTCCAGCAAATGTGCTAAAAAAAACAAAAAAAAAAGGTTCTCCAGAAAAAGTTGATCTAGAAGGAGAAACCTTGAGATGAAGGAGAAAAAAACTTAGGCAGGAGTGAAGGAAGGCAGGAGAACAAGGTCTAATTTTTCACCTTCTTTTTCTTTCATTCCATGAAGATAAGAATTATAATGACTAAAACTTTCTCAAGACATTTTTAGACTTTAGGCTCAGCATCTCTCTTCACGGCAATCCCTCTTAGTATTTAATGCTGCAAAAAGATAGTTATGTGCAAACATTCAGAGGAAAGAGAACTTCTCACCTACTAGCTGTCCTTCAGCTAACAGGATTTTGTTTGTCAGCTTCAGATGAATATATTTTCATCTCCTGTTTGGACTCAGCTCCAAAAAAGAATTTGTGCACAGGGAGAAACTGCAATTCAAGCAGAGAACTCTGATTTGGCACTGAAGAACTTCTCTCTGTAGCTAGCAGTGAAGCACATATCTACTGAATGTATGGTACTGCAGGTTACGCTGACAACAGCTCTCCTCCTGTATAATGCTGACCAGAGATGTTTCTGAAATTGTTGCAAAAGCTGCTACAGCAAATAGGACCCAAGGTGTGATACAGGCTCTCTCCTTGTGGTCTCAGATCAAAACATTCTCCTCCATCTTCCATGTAGGTTTAATTGTCTAATGTGTCTGATTGTGGATACAAGACACTAATTCTTTTTGATTCTTCCTAATGTGAGAGTTAAAAAAAAATAATAAACCAAACAAAACCAACCTGACAGTTTTAATAATTCTAGCTATACTGACACTTTCATTACAAGCCTCCTTATTGTGGATAGCCCAATTCAAATAGGAGGCTACTCAGATGTGCTTACAAGTGCTCTGACAGTGGAGAGCTACCCAGAGATGTTTAGTCACATTTAAGCCAAGATACATTAGTAATGTATCATGTAATACCTTTGGCATGTAGGTAGAAGGGTCAACTGATATCTGTGTGTGTATAGAGCCCCTCTATCTTTTCCTTGGATACAGCATTTATAGCCCTGGCAACCAGATTCAATATTTCAGGAGGAAAACTAATGACTTGTAAGATCATCTCCCACCATCTTGCTCCTCAGTGAATTCACAAGGTGTTAATGGGGTCACAGCTTCATTCCCTTGTACCTTATTTCCCCTCTGGTCTGTTTATTGTCTCTTTGTTGCTGCAAAACCTTCACATGCAGGCAGCTATAGCTCCTCCTTGGTGCCCAGAACAGAGACATTTTGCTCCAAAATGGTGTTTCTCCCATGCAAATAATGCTGAGTAGATGTCATATTAGGTATCTTTTACATAAACTTTTCCTGCCAGAAAGCTCATATGAGTTGCTTTGCTCAGTCTTATGTTTGCAGAGTGTTTGAACGAGAGGGCTAAGAAGGAACCTTATGGCAGTCTTCAGGCCTTCAGGAACATACGGAGAGGATAAAGCCAGAATTCTCTTGGGCTTGCACAGCAATAGGGTGGATACAAACTGCAGCAAGCTAAGTTCTGATTACATATTAAGAAGAAAAAAAAAAATAAATCACAGTGTGAGTAGTCGAACTGTGGAACAGAGGCCCAGAGCTGTTATGGGATCTCTCCCCTTGATATTAAAAACTCAACTGGTAAAGACCTGGAACAATTTGACCTAACCAATCTGAGCAGAATGCTGAAACACCAGATGACTTCAAGAGATCTCTTCTAACCCAAATTATGTTATCATTTAACATCTGGTTATCTTACATATTTAGTCTGGTAAGGTTTTATAGAACACAGTGATATTAAGAAATTTACAACAGACTGCACAAATGAATAAATAAACAGACTTTTCTCCTGTCTCAGCATTAATGAAGTTTTCTCTAAAGCTGAATGACGTTAATTCCATCTTATAAAAAATGCAGGCTGATAAAGAGTGAGTGTGGTTTTCTACCAACATATTTAAGAAAGACCTTCTGCAGTTTCTTTTTTTTTTTTTTTCCCCAGTTTGAAATGCAGAAACATTAACTCTTTTTATCTTGATTGGCATCATGTTTCATAACGGGACACTATGAAACCAGTCACTATTGAAATCAAAGGGAGCCCTTCTTCTTGACATCTGTGGTTTGCAAATCAAATCTTTTTGGATGTTGTGTCTCAGTGGCTGTTGGGCATCTTTGGGGTTTTTTACGCATTTTAAAATGCATACAGAGTGGAAATGGCCATAGTAAACTACTGCTTTTTCCGTAATTTTCCATGTACCCTTCTTTCAGTAAGAAATAGTAGTAGAAGTGAAAGATTTCCCTTGAAATTATGGGGAGAGGCAGGATTTTAAAGACCCAAAACATGCATTTGATACCTTAGCTTCCCCTTTATGCCATTGCATATTTTTCTGAATAATTTTAGTATAACCTGTACTTCAAAGATATGAAATATGCTAATTAATTAACCTTAGCTTTAAATCTTGAAATAGAAACTGAGCCAGCATTGTCTTTGAAAGTGATTCTCCCTGTATTTACAATGTCAAAACACTAGATGTTTTTGGATTGTCATGTTGAAACTAACATAATAATGTTGATAGGTAAATTTTCCAAAACTTTTTTGTGTATTGTGGCATAATAAATCCTCAGCTTGCATACACTGAGAAATTACTTGGATGTAACAAATCACAATATTCATTGTTTTTCTTGTCTGTAACAGTGAAGAATCAGGACATTATTGTAGTTGGAAGTCTTGATAAAGCACATTGAAATCGAAGGACATTTACTGACCTCAGGTCTGCATGAACAAGAACAACCACCTTAATTTTGAATTTCTTATCTTTCTGTTTAATTTTTGTTTAACCTAGGTGTTCTTAAAAGTTAATATGAACTCAAACTGTTCACATGTTCCTTCAGTCTTAAAGCTTTGGTTTCCCCCCTCTCTTTGAATAGAAGTATAGACTTTATAAGAAAATAAAGCACATAATCGATGGCAATTCCATCAGCTGAACAGAGAGGTTAACTCTCATAAATTGTATGAAGCTGACTGCCTGGTTCCTCCAGATACCTTCTTTCTCTGATTTGATGGAAACTGTGTGAAATGAAACTAGATCCCCCCAACAATTCTGTGGGAACCCAGCAGTCCAGCTGTAGAGAGATTGCAGGAGAAGAATAAGCAGCCTATAGCCCTAGTCAGACCAAACCAATAGACAAATCCCTAGAGAACAGCTTTTTCATTCAGGCAAGCTTGAGGAAGGGAATATTTATACAAAAGCCAATTTACTTTGCTGGTAGCTGTTTTGTTTATTAATACCACTGAAGACACAAGTGCTTCATTTCTCCCAGCCCAGGTTTCTTTTCAGCCTGACCTTCTGTCACATGACTTGAATAGTATAATGTTGCAATGTGTTACCATGGAAATGATACTGATGATGGCATGTGTTCAGCATAGCCAAATTTCAACCTAATGAGAGCAGATGTGACTTTGAGCTTCCACCCTTAAGGAGCAGACATGGTTATATCATCATATCTTTTCTTAGGAATCATGAAGAAAGCTCTTAAACACAATTCTCTATGTTTGTATTAACTGTGAACACCAACATGAATGTATGAAAATGATTTCTACTTGCTGTAAACATCTTCCTACGAAGTCAAACACACCCACATCAGGAGAGCAGTGAAACAGGACAAGCCATGTGAGGAAAACAAGAACTCTTAGCCATCTGCAGTTCCCATTGCTGATGTGCATTATCTACTCTAAATATAAGCAGATTCCTGTACGTCACTGTGTGTTATCAGTTTTGGTCTCTACACTTTCCTAACAAAATAACTACTTCCAGTTGCTGCAGGCCAGTATGACATGCTATGCAATGCTGCATAGCACCATGAATAAATTATGGCTGTCACCAACTTCTCCGTCTAAAAAAGACTGTTACAAAAATAAATTAGCAGTGCCCTTGAGCATTGCGAAGAGTAAACATCTCACACATGACTTTGCTAACTAAAAGAATAAGACCTCCATTTCACCACAGTGAAGCCTACACAAGCAATGCATTCTCCATGTGAGAGAACAGCCACTGTGCTAACCAACCACAGAGAGAGAAAAGGTCCTAATGCAAGAAAGGAGCATTCAAACCAAACATTTAAGAGGCAGTTTCAGCCTTGCTAACTTGGAGCAGAATCAAGAACTCAGCTGGATCACGATCAGGAGAGAAGTCTAAGGCTGCTTCGTAATTACTTTGGATAATGCCTTCTCTGTAGCTTCCTGGAGAGATAAAGAACCTCTGAAACTCCTCCTGCCTCCAGTGTGTTTTCAGATAGGGATACCTGAAATTAAGTAGCTCTGAATCTCACCCATCACTATGTATGAATTATCTTGTATTGAAGGTATTGTGGCTTTATGTCTAGGTTTGTGAAAAACAAGACCAACTTTGGCTTCAGGAACAGTACTAGGAAAAATTGCTTACAAACACTGACATATGTAACTGCTTATAAAGATGGAATAAATCATCCTACCTTTGTGTGTGAAGTATTCATCTCTGCACTTTTTCTTTCTTCTTGAGGTTTCAAAAACTCCTTATTCTAAGCCAGAAGTTCAGATGGAAATGTTCATTGCTGTATCTGTGAGAACTTTCTACTGGAACTCCCCAGTGGACTTTCCATCAGTGCACAGCCACCACTCAAAGATCTTTGGAGAAGCCAATTTAATCCTTTTGGTGTCACAACATTGGACCAAGACTAATTAAAACAAACCGTGAACTTCTGCTCAAAAGTCAGCTGAAGGCTGTGTTGTCTTTTCAAGCATCTGCTGCTGCTTCTTCTATTCTCCCTGTAGTTTCTTTCCCCTCCTTTCTTAAGAAACTCATCATAAGCTTAAAACAACTCCTATGTCTAGACTCTAAACTTGAACTTCAAAGGAACTCAGCTCAGTAGCAAGGGAGGTGCAGGTAAGCCGTACTTTCCCTTTGAAGCCTTGCCCCTCGCACTCTACTTCCACTTCTTGCAGCTGTGCACCTTCTGGCAAGGTGACCCTTTAAATATTGCTGGCAGTCATTTAGGAGAGTGGATTTCATGATGCCCTTGCTGAGCATTCAGAAGGGAAGAGCAGTGCCAACACCGGGCAGCATCCCTGTCTGTGGCTGTCACCCAGGCCGTGAAGTTCTCACTGTCCTCAGGTGGGATGGCACAGCAGAGAGCTTTGTGCTCCTGGACAGACGGAGCACCAAAAGCAAAAGGCAGGACCTGTAAATGGGTTTCATTCCAGGACACTGAGGGGCTTGCCATCACCCTTCCTTACCACTGCCCAAAATCAACACAGCTACGCATTCCGTGTACACTTAATATTACTCTAGTTCGGTGGATTATTCCTTATGGTTCAGACTGACACTGCTTTGTGCGTGGTTTTGACATCCCAGTACCATGGTGAGCACTGAAGTATGATGAATGATAACTGTAGCTAGCAGCCACAGCACTGCAGCAGGCCAGGCATATCACCAGCTACAGCTGAAACGTTAGCTGAAAGCTGGGTGAAAGGAATCTGTTTAACAGGTGTGCTAAGAGTCTGGCACAGAGACTTGAGCTGGGGCCAGTACCAATGAATGTCTGCTGTGTTGATTCGCTGGCTGGCTAGAGTTACAGCAGGGTAGAGGGAACCAAACGCAAATGCTTCTTCATCTACAGCAGCTTCTTGCTTGCTAGAAAATTCCCCCAGTGTTCCTGAGTCATCTACTACCCAGGAGCTGCAACTGCCTTTTTATCTTGGTTTTCCTTTTATCCTCCAAGAACCCATGCAGCTGTCTTTGCCAGGGGTTGCTCCTCTGCAGTCCCAGTTTAACACCAAAACCCACTTAACAGCAGGGAGCAATAGTCCTGGGATTTGGCTGGCTCAGTGCAGCCATCACAATACTCCAGATTTGACTTTGACTAGTAATGGTGGGCAGATCAATGTATGCTTATTGGTGAGATAGCTTCAGACTAGGGATTTATGCAACAGACTCGTGTCTCCTGCGAAGTTCTTCTCAGGATTTCCAGAACTACCTCAATCTCATCAAGGAAATTACTCCAATTTCTGAACTGTCATTTCAACCTTCTCACCACACAACTAACAGATAATGATTGGAAGACATCTAAACACATTAGGCTTGATAGGTATGGACAGTTTAGACAGCAAGCTGAGTAAGAGCTTTCCAAGCCAAAGCAGTATCTTCTTCATCCTCAACCATCCTTCAACCATATCAGGCAGCCCTAATGTGTGAATATGCTAGACAGTGAGCCAGAAGGCTTCCTAATGTCTCATTTACCTCACTGGGAGTTTTGGGTGCACACAATCAGGTGACGAACTGGGGAAACTTTCTTTGATCTGGAGTTTTCAGATATGCCATTACCAATTATTAAATAAAGCTTGACTTTGTATGCCTGAGATCAATAGGAGCTTTGCTTCTGATCTTAATGGACTTTTAAAAAATTTAATAATTTCTCTGTTCCCATCCACCAATTACAACAGAAACCAAGTGCTAGCACTACATCAGGTAAAGAAATAAGCTAGAAAAGTATGGGTTTGCTGTACAAAATGCCCAGTTGCCTCGAGAAAAAAGCCCTGAGATGGGGAACAAGTACCCCAGTCTGCACAAATTTTGCTGAGTGTAAATGGCCACCTATTTGGTCCACTGGAAATCTTTGCAGGATCAGAGCTATAATTTCTCCAACTCTATGTGCTTTTACTCTCATTCTTACTATCTTACTTCTTGACTGATCTCCTAGAACGATGAAGGGTACCAGAATCTGTCCAAGATTTGTTCGAATCGCAGATATCTTTCTGGCACCTTAGAATAAGAACAAGCAGAACCAGAAGCATAGGTTATATAGGTAAATATTCCTAAACAAATCTCGTTCCTTAATTCTTCAGAACAGTAAGCATGCAATCAGGTCAGGGAAAATTGCTAACCTGAAACAATAATTATGATTTGCCTTTTGTGATTTAGCAATTAATTAGCATATGACTAGTGAACATTAGGCTTATACAATATTGCAAATCTGTAGTCCCAACCCCAGCTGGAGGCTCTGTTAGACTATACTGCTGACATAAGTCTTAATAAGTAGATTGGTAATCTTTGTTATGGCTTCTTTCCTGTTCAGAGGGTAAGAAACATCCCATTCCTCTAGGTCTGAAGGAGGATTAATTGATTGGTCTCATATGAACCTGAAAGCCATTAAGAGCATGAAGGATGAAAAGCAATTCAAACTGCTTTATTACCATTTTCTAGTAAAGTACCAGTTTAGACTCTGGACCTACTGTGAAGCAGCAGGTTTCCAGATATTGACTGTGCTGGCATGTGTTTCTGGAAAAGAGGAAACAACTGATTCCTAAAAGCAGAAACATCTGCTCAAGTCATGAACACACTTTCTGTCTGAGGCCAACACACTTTCTGTCTGAGGCCAAAGAGCAGGACTGCTGAAGATGTCTGTGTGCTGTCAGCCCCATTGTCCAGAGTTACAGCAAAATGGTGGTAAACAGTGAACCACACTAGCTCCTCCTTCACCCTCAACACAGCACTAGATAAAAATTAATTTTATGGGGATCATCATAGTCCTTACCCTGCTGACTTTTACAAGTAAGGCAAGGAGAGTCTTTCTTTCCCCTTCATATGCGTGGAAGAGCAAAGCTATTTGTGTAGGAGACTTGTCAACTTCAGAGAGGCAAAACTGGCCTAGTTACCAGCCTGGGCACTGCACTGGGAGAACTCACATCTTTGCTTAAGATGGTTCTCTTACATGGTGTTTTAATTTTTTGGGCTGTTTGATCCAATTGTTTCCCCATTTAAAAAAGTATGAGTAAACTATCCTGAAGTCTCACTGATGGGTTAGTGATACAAGTAGAGAATTTGGCCAAGTGAATACAGTACTGGTATTATGACACCATTTAACATGCTTTATTTGTCTGCTCAGAGTTCAGTTTGATTGTCAGAACGATAAAAGCAAGTAAGGCGAAGTGACCATTCCTATTCTGGAACACACCTTTGCTAGAAGCAGCAGAGCTGCAAAAATCTGGGTATAAGCTGGAAGATAGTTTTAGCAGTTTAGCACCACTGACAAGTGAATATGATTGAATAACCTGACTTCCATTGGGATATCAGTCTAAGGATCTTAGCAGGAAAATTGTCCCCATCTTTTATACTGAATTAGGAGGGTGGGGGTTTTCATTTGTATCAGAAGGAAAACTTACCTAAAATCAAAAGAATGACAGCAACTCTGAAGAAAAGGAAGCTGAGAGTAAAATTCAACCCTGTATCAACGAGCAGTATGTGTAGACTTTTACTCTGCAAAAGCAGAGCATGAGTTGAATTTCGACTGCGGTTAACCTTCCCATTGAAGTCATCAGTTCCTAACGTAAGCATTTGCCAAAGTCCTTGCAGGATGAGCGCCATAGGATTGAATACAGCCCAGAGAGAAGGAAAGTGCACAGCCAACCTGTGGGACATATTTTGTAGTTTCTAGTACACCTTCCCTTACAAATTATTTACTCTTGTTTTCTGCTTCACAGCATTATGTGGACATTTCCTGCTTCAGAACTAATGTTACAGCCTTTGATCCTGCAGTGAGTCCTGTAAATGAGACCTACAGTAAGGGTCTCTTCTTCTTGCTTCCAGCACTCATGAAACCATTTCTTCATCCACACTTCAGCAATGCACTCAAGCACGTGCTTAACATTAAGGTCATGTAGGACTTATGTATGTGATTAAAATTAAGCATGCATTTAAATGCTGTGTGGAACTGGGCCCTCAATGAGGATGGCTGTTGGATCAACCTGCTATGACCTCTGCTGAGCTGATTATAACTCAGCCTTTGTAGCATTCTATTTTTCCCCAAAAGTCGTAGTTTATTCACTCTGTCTTGTAAGAGAAATTTTAATGGTTCTGTTTCTTCCCTTTTTTACTATAACACTTTGAAAATTATATTGATTTTTCTAGACCTGTAAATATTTGAGATGATAGGAAATATTTCCCACATTCTTTTTTTCCCTCCAATTCTGTAACAATTTTTGTGCACCAAGAATGCACGTGAAGTATAAAAATACTTCAGGTGCTTTTAAAGTTCTAGTAAAAATAAAATAAATTTCTGTTAAAATTTCACATTTCTGCAAACCAAATGTAGGAGAAAAAAGATGGAAGTTGGATTTGTGTCTGCAGCAGAACAAAGAAGAATGGCTAAACACCCATACCACAAAAATTCTTGTATTGTCCACTTTTTGGCCACTGAAAAATTTGGAGGCATTAATAATGAGGCAGATTTCCATCACTTTCTCTTCTGAAGGAACGTTTCTTTCTTGCTGAGAGCTCAGAGAGGACTCTGAATATGCCTGTAGGATTGAAAAGCAGAAGGAGATTTTTAATTTTTGTTCTGCAGATTCAGATCTATGGATTATGCCAGTCTATTCCCCAAAGAAAAACAAAACAAAAGCAAAAGCAAACAAGCCATGAGATCATCTGCAACACTGCTGTAAACAGATTAGCCCCATGTCATGTGAAAACCCCTTATCACACAGCTGGGATTTAACATATGAAGACTCACCCTTTGCTGTGTGGTCCTGTATGTCCTTTCACCTTGATGTTCCAACTGCAAAATATTTTAACAGTGCTTTTTCCAATTTACCTATCACCCATATTATGAAGAGACAGTTGATCTTCCTTCTGATTTTTAATCCTTCCCCCTTTCTGTCCAGAAGGACTGCTTAACCTAAAACCTTAATCCTTAAGCTTGGAAAGTCTGTAGTCACTTGCCTTCATAACCATGTTAGCTTTATCACTGCATCATCAGAAGTACTATTTTTTCTAACAGAAAAGTCGATGTGTTAAGCCTCTCCTCCAGCATTGCAGCCTTCTGATATTTCACCCTGAGATAAAGCTAGTGTCTTTGCCCAGCCACATAGCTGGAGTGCTTTTTAATTTTATATTATTTTAACTCATCCCCAGACAGCTGGGAAATCTTGGCTAATCAAGAACCAACAAGATATTAAACATTTCATATCTTACCCTGACAGAAAAGAACAAGAGCCATTTACCTTAAGCAGATAATTAAAAATAGAGATGAAAGCTCAACATTGTAAAGTCAATGAAATTTTTGCCATTCACATCAATAGGCCATAATTTTACCAGGGATGCTTTATTTGGTTCCAGGGTGTTCTTAGCCTTGGCTCTACCCTACTTCTATAGGTTTTACAATAGCTTCAGCTCTTTTTTTCAAGTGAGAAACCATTCGTATTACTGATTGTAAGATGTTTCCCTTTTCTTTCCCTGAGAGTGGCTAATAACCTCACCCTTTATTACAGAAGGGAAAAAACACATTGAAAAAAGATGCTGAAAATGAAAATTCATTATTTCTGCCACTCATGGAGGACTTTTTCTTCATTAAGCGAAATATCTTGAGGACACAAGAGAGCTTTAAAATTCTTTTCCTCTGGTTCAGTGTTCTGCTTTGATATCTTTTTACCACTCCATCCAACTACTTTTTCACTTACAGCACTTGCAATTCATTTTTTGGTCTTTCCATACTGCCTCTCACCAAACCATCTCTCCCCAGAACTGGTTCTTTTAAAGATACACAGAACTTCTTGATGATACATGAGATGCCTCTCTTTATACATGATATGCAAAATATATGCTTCACATTTTTATACTCCACTATCAAATTAGGTAATAGGAGGTTAACTCAAGTGGGAAACACAGGGATATTCTTATTTAGTTCTCTGGTATTCATGTTAATGAAAAGCTGAAACCTCTTTTTCCTGAATATTTACATTCCAAAACTTAAACATGTTTATATTATAACTGTTCATAATAGTCTTTCTTTTCTCATGAAAAAAAAAAAATCTCAGACAATATATTCCATTTGTTTTGAAAAAAATGTTAACTTTTAATTAAAAATAGAGAAAGTTTGGAATATAGCTAAAAAAGATTGACAAGTTTAGATTTAAGTAGTTACTTCATGCGAAGGATTCCATCTTGTAGAATTTCCATGATTTTATTAAAAAGTCATGAGGGAAAATGATGGTCTAGTAGTTCATATCTGACACCATAAATTTATCAAAAGCAGAACAGGGTCTATAAAAAAATGGGAGTTCATCACAAGACTTCTGTGAGAGAAGCAAAGAGGTAAGATCTTCAGTCAGCATTTAAAGCTTCATGTCTGATCAATAGCGAAGGCATGCAAATGTAGCCTTCATTGCATGACATTTTCTGGAATTACAAATTGTCATATGTTGCTGGCATGAGAGTACGCATGTATCTGGATTCCTGCAGTGGAATGGGCACTTTGTTAACCACTGCAATTAACCCTGCTCCGATGAAGCCAATGTCACCACTCTTAAATACTGGCCAAGGATGTGGGAACATAAATGCAGATCCCCCAGCACTGCCAGTGTGCCCACAACAAACATAGGTGGCTCATGTTTCCATCACAAGGATGCCTTGAATTCCTCCTCTGAAAAGATGGCTGGCTTGTTAGCTGCCCAGTAAAATAAAAACATAAGGCTGCTCTTGCTAACCTATATCTCAGCCTTATCTAAAGATAAAGAACATGTCTTCATACAAAAGGATTTTTTTTGTCAATTTTAAGAGTTTAACAATGATGCATTTAATCTGAAACATAAGCACTCCTCATTAAATGAATAGAAAGTCATCAGAAAACTTGTGTAACTTCTGCTGAAAAGTTGAAGCCTACTTTCTCTTAGCTTAACGTATAGATCAGTTTTTTATATCAGTTGTGTTCTAATGCAGAAAATCATGCCACGGAGAGCTCGTACTTCCCTGATGCTGGAATTTAATCCATTCCCTTTTTTTTCTTTACTAATATTATTTCTTTTAGCAGCACCAGGCAAGATCACAACGCTCAGAACTGTCAAGCAAAAATTTAATATATTCACTTACCTAAGGTATGCAAGATTTGTCACATTAGGTAAGATTGGTCCTGTCTCTGACAATGACCAATAACAGATTTCTGAGGAAATAGTATGAGGCCAGAACAGCTACAGACCCATATTTCCCTAGTACAGTTTTCAGGATTCTAAAGAAAATGAGGAAGGTAAGCCTCTAAAAAACTGAATATATTACTACATGCTGTGAGAATTGTGTATTGTGTACTTCTGTGTGTCCATATACTTAGTGTCATGCATGATTGGCTAGAATGGACTTCCAGTCAATTTACTCCAGCCTCAAACTTTGAACAACAGCTGGCTTACAGGACAAAAATACAACAAAAAATATCTGACCTTCTGCACCCCAGAACAGCATTTTAAAACTAAAGCCTTTGAATGTGGTATCAGAGAATAGCACTTTCTCAAGTTATTTACCTTTACTTGAACACAGCTCATATTTTCAGTTCTGGGCAGGCTGGTTATATTCACCTCAGGAAGCTCAAACACTGCCACATCCCACACTCCCCCTGCTCCCTGCCAAAATAGATTTAATTTGGAATGAGATAAAACACACATCTAAACAACAGAAGCAAAAAACCACATAGGTTCAGACTACTTACTGTGAAGTGGAAGAGGAAACTGAGGGACTCTGGGGAGTTAACACTGTGAGGGTGGCAGCCACTCTTAAACCTAAGTGTTACTAATACTCAAACCTGTGAACTATTTGGCCAAAATAAAATGGACAATCCCTTCATTTCTATAGGATAATCCGCTCTATGTTGAGCTTGGACTGAGAAGCCTGGAGCTTGCCAAAACTTTGACTTTGTCAAATGTTCTTTGGTAGCCTAGCCAAAATCAACTTACTTTGCCTGGTTGAAGAGCTTTCTGTCTTTTCTGCTTGAGGTTCATAAAGCATATGCACCACTTGAGTCTCTGAGTATACACAGTCGGGCATTAAGCAAGCTGACTGAGGTCTGTTGCATGTCCCTTGTTTCTTTCAATAGGTTGTTTGGGCTTGCAGGCATACTGCTTACATAGTTACAGGTGTTTGCATATATACAGCCTTCACATATACTTATGCTTGTGGCTATATGTTTGCATTACACAAAACAATTTCAAAGAATTACAGTTTCCTTTTTAAACAGTGATGCAGTTTGCAATTGTCCCTACAAGGCCATTTCTTAGCATGGACTCAAGCCCTGACAAGATGCTCTATTCTGTTCAGCAAGTGTGGCCTTTCCTTTGTGGGGAGCCACTCTGCTACAGGAATGAAGGGAACTCCTTACCTTGGAGAACAGAGGAAAAGTTGACTGGGAGCCCACGGGGCATTGTTCCCCAGACTAAAATCCTTTCTGAACTATGGGATTGGTGGGTTCTTCTATAAAAGAACCAAGAGCTTCTATAGGGAAACAATTTTTTTTTTCTCAGTTGGTTTAGAGGTGTGTCAGGAAGGAGCTAATCATTTGGAAAGAACCATCTGAAAATGCAAACAAAATCCTAACAAATGAGTGCACCAGGCAGCCCATAAGCTCTGCTCATCCTGCTGTTTCGTGTGCTGAAGCATTTGATGACTTGCCTTGCTAGGTGAGACATGAAACAGGGTTTTGGAAGAAGACAGAGGGGAAGCATCCCATTCCTG
>NW_009923693.1:18534-29046 GCF_000696875.1 Nestor notabilis
AAGGGGGCCATACTGAAAATCAGCAAGGGTGTTCCTCCTCCTCATGCTGCTCCTAAAGCAGGCAGTGCTTCCAGCCCACATGGCTGAAGGAAAAATGAACCAGTGAGTGAGCTGAGGGAGAGGTGGCAGAGGCTGCTAGAGAGGACAGTGGAAGTACATCCAAAATGAAGTATCACTCCGTGCAAGAAAGTAGATGCATCTGCTAGTCAAGGTTTAAGTCAAACCCATTGTGGTTGATGGAAAGCTTTCCATTTATTTGAGTGGAATAAATTAATGATTCATGACATATATTGTTTAGATGATAGTGATTGAGCAGTTCCTAAGATAGGAGTGAATCAGAAAGGTGCAAGCTCATGATGTGTATAAAGTCTTTTCTAGATACAGATCGCACTACAGGAAGCCTTTGATCTTCAAGAAAAATCTTGCTTTATTTTCACCAACATGGAGTACATGCACAATGCAGCAGATATGTCCCTCTGAAAAACATAGTTTCTGTTGTCACACTGACTTTACTTCTACAACCAAACATGACCGACAAAATGGCAGGGCTGAAAAACACTAAGTGGAAGGAGGACAGGAGTGCAGGTCAGGACTCTTTTTTTTATTTATGAAAAGTGGCTTCCAGATTGATCAAACTGGACTGGGATTTATTCTCCCACAAGCTGTTTTCTATATTTGGCAATCTAATAAGCATCCTGTACTCAATCCAACAAGTTGCTAAAGGACAGGACTTGTAGGTACTCACTGAATTAACCAGGACTGCTTACACATCAGAGGTAGCAACAGACACTGATGCTTTGCAAACTTGTACAAGAAGTATTAGCAGTATGCAGATCAAGGATGGTTTGTGCCACTCCTTGCTACACATAGTAAAAGTAAAGTGCTTACAGATGCCAGAGGTGGAATTACTAGTGACTATTCCTTTCCTTTTTTATTCGCTTACTCAGCCAAATCCACCTATGCCTTAAATTGAGAACAGACACTCTTTTCCTGATAGCTGCATGCTTCCTCAGGCAACACCAGTATTGAAAGGCTGAGTTTAGCTTTCGTGTTCTTTCATCCTTATTATAACTCAACTGTAGTCATTCAAACTTTGGTTAGTTCACCTTCCTGTTTTACTTCTCTGTGCTCATTATTTTGAATATACTGATAAGTAACTTCATTTTGACAATGCTTGCCTGAGAAACTTTACTTCAATGAGCATTAGTCTTCAGTATCTGCCATGCCTACCCAATTTTTTAAGATGCTTACTTCACTTTTATGCTGAAGTTGTTTATATGACTGTTATGCAAATACTTCTACCACATTTGCTATGATCAGTGAAACACAAATTCCACTTAAATTGTTATGTAAATCTCAATTATGTTGGTTATAATTTTCCAGATTCATATACTAGGAGATGAATCTGTTTAATAAACTGGAATGTTAATAACTTCTGAAGTGGTGTGGAAATATTCAACCCCTGTTTTAAAACTCTTAAAATTGCCCCCTCTATTCACAAAAAATTTATGAAAGATTAAGGTATTCCAGTACAACTATTATTCCTCTCTAACCAAGTGAGGTTTTTTTTAAACCTATGTGGCTATCAGGAAGTTGTTTGGATTCAATTTCTATGTTGCTAATGAATTACTTTTAAAATTATATCAGCTGGAATTAGTTTATCATTTACTGCTAGACACATGCATCGATGCATAAAAGAACTATTTAAATGACTTTTGAGTTAACAGGTTTTTTTAGAAAATATAGTTTTACCAAAATGCTAAGATACAATTTTGGTTATTTTTAACCAGAAAATGAATCATTAAAATTAAATGTGTTGAAATATGAGTAAGATTTTCTTACTTCCTCATCTGAATAAAATTTCAAAATATCCAAGCACTCGTGAAAACAAAAGTGTGCTTTCTGGCCAACTTTATTTAGTGTTTATTAAACATGGTATACCTAGAAGAAGGCTTAAGGACACTGCCCTTAAGCTATATTATCATCTTGTTCCTGTATTTAAAGTGTGGCTACAAAGAAGATGAAGGCTTTCTATTTACAAGGAGTTTCACGGAAAAGATGAGGGGCACTGGGCACAAGTTACTCCTGGGGAGATTCTGATTGACACAAAAGGAAAATTTTTCACAATGAGAACAATCAGCCATTGAAATCACCTCCCCAACATTGGACACTTTCAAGATTCAGCTGGACAGGGTGCTGGGACATCTAGTCTAGATCGTACTTTTGCCAGGAAAGGTTGGACCAGATGATCCTTGAGGTGCCTTCCAACCTGGTATTCTACTGTTCTATGATTTAAGAAACAAAACTTGAACTAAGAACTGCCAAAACTCATTGGTGGCCTTTTGTGGTGTTTTTCTAGCCTTTAAAGTAGGCTTCATTGGGCTTCATTGCATGGCTGAAGTGACCCAATATACCCATTGTTCTCAGGAAGATCAATGGAAAGCCATTGCATCTTGCTCTCTTATGTTTCTAAGGAAAGAGAACAGAGAATGATTTATGTTCTCAAGACCAGAGAAGAAAGCCAAAGATTAGATAGTAGAGCAGGATGAAAGACATGGTTGGAAGTAGGGAGATATCCTTACTCAGGCTGTCAGGCTAGTGAGCCCTGTTTGAAAGCAGATCTTTATGAAGGACAAATGGAGGCTGCTTGTTAGTGTGGTCTTGAGAGTCTGGGCAAATGAGAGAGGGAAGACCTGGTTGGCAGGTGTGAGCCTGGTGGCAGTCAATGGTGGAGCTTTAGACCACCTTGGGGATGCAGTGAAAGACACTGACAATATTATAGCTCCGCATTACTTGGTAGAAATAAGATTGAAATTGTGATGAAAATAGCATAGACTGTGATCTTGATGTAGCAATATTTTTTTATGCACTGAAAAGGCAGCCTAGCACTTACTACCTGACAGCATTTGAGCAGTGGGTTTCTTTTGTACTGATGAATTTTGCACAGCAGGAAGAATTACTGGTATACAGTGGAGCTTGTGTGTCTATTGCAATCTTCTTTATATAATGCATGTCCAAAATGCTAACATCTTCATTAAGCTTGCTTTTGCTATTCTGGCTGGGAATCTAATAATTAAAAAATAAATATTAGCAATACTGTGTGAGACTAACTAAAACTTAGAATTACACTAAGTCAATGAAAATAAAAGGCCACTCACTCTGTGATGTGTATTTGCTTTTAGGTGTCTTCATAAAGCACATCTATCTGCACCACTGCAAATCTGGTAGGTATTCCGGTGGTTTTGGTGTTTTTTCTTTTAATGTAATTTGATAATGTGCAAAATAACCTAAAGCAAAAATAATGTGATGTAGAAAACCATGAAATAAAGTGCAGAAAAAATAATGTCATCTTTGCTGTTTTCACAGAGATAAGTTGATGAAATCAGGGTCTGGTGCTTAAACTATGAGAAGGATTGAAGAGGAGTGATGAAATTTCTTGTTTTCGCAGGTAACTTCAGAGACAGTGGAATTATTGATGCCTTTCTATCGCTCAACTCTGTCAGGAACAGGGACCTCTACATTCATCTATCTGAAAGCTAGCAATGAGGAAAAGGAATAGACCTGTTCAAACATGCATTCTGGCCTCAAGTTGTCCATTGCTCAGTTTGTTCATGTTTGAACAAGGTTAGATATCCATGGGCAGAAGAACAGAAAAGGATTTTGAGCTTGGCAAAAACAGAAGCATCCTGGTGGCAGGATGTATGTGGCTTGGCTGAAGAGTCTTGGCTGATGGGCAAAAGATCTCGAATCAGATGGGTTAGAGGGCTGAAATGGCAGGAAGCCTTGAACAAAATTAAAAGGTTTGGCAGACTTCATAATCTAGGAGTGGAATAAGATTCCAAAACATGTTCCAAGATCTCTGCAACTGAGGCCATGGGTCAGGCAAGAAGATTCGTCCAAGAGTTTGTCTACACAGGAAATGGACTGGTTTTATTGAAATAGGGATACTGCTATAGCTTGGCTGGTCAGTTTCCCAGTGTAAACAAGTCCTTAGCAAGGCAAAGAAACCATTATGAGAGAGGAAAAGCACAAGGTTGGATAGACTTATCCATCAGTCTGAACTGTGGCTATCTCAGAGCTGGTTAGCCAAAGATGGCTTTCAGTCCTGTTTGTTAGAGAAGATCAAAGAAAGCAACTTCTAACAGATGGACATGTTAGCTAGGAAAATTGAGTCCTCATTGTGAATACAGAGACAAGAGCTGCACATTTCACAGGAGTGGCAGTGTCCATCTCCTATGACTTATACTTCCTCTGCTTGTGTTCTCCAGTCCTCATGCCCAAGCAATGAAGAGCAATTGTTTAACTTAAAGGAAGAGAAGAATTTGAATAAACTTGTAAAATACTAAAGTTATGTGAATTGATGTTTGGTCAGTGCAATTAGTTAGCATTTGATGGAACAAAAATGGTTAACACCAGCCCTCTAAACCAGGGAGTGTAAGGCCAAGAGCAAGAAAGAGATTTAGAGCTCCGTTCCCTCTCAGCAGCAAACCACACCTGAATTGGTATGCCAAAAGATTTTTTTTGCTGTGAAATTATATGGCAGCTTGATTTTACACTGAAGATATTGAAATCCGTGATTAACTGGCTATGAAGGCAATTAATCATTCAGTACATTAATCCCAGGGACAATTAAGTAGGTAGGAAAACCACTTAATTTATGGGAGTCCCTATGTTTTTTCTAGTATGCCATGGGTTCTTGCACTGGCAATCCCCATCTGCAGCTTGAAAGTTGTCAGGAGTGAAAATTGCAGCTCTAGAATTTCTCACCTGGAGGGCACAAGAAACACTTTGAAATTAGGGAATAAAAACTTCAGAGGGCTTCTGTGAAATGATCAAAAGAGAAACAGTTAAACATGTGGGGCCAGCTCTAAAGCTGATGATTAAGTTAGAAGGTGAAGAATGACAATTTAAGAACATATTGAGATGAATGAGAAGATTCAGACCTCTTGGAGCTATTGCTCCAGGCTCTCTGCAGACTCAGAAGAAGTGTCAGCATCAGCTGGTGTTTGAGGTACATTTATCAGAATTTTCTTTGCAGTCACAATGACTTGAAATACATTTCACAACATGTACACTTGGACCTTGAAGAACAACTGGGCATCAGGGAGAAGCTTCCATAGGCAACAGCACCTGCAGCAAAAATCACCACCTGAGAAGAGAACAGGCAAGCAGTGACAGGTATGATAATCCAATCTAGAGTCAGGGAGCAATTCTGAGTGCACATTCAACTGAACTGGATCTAACTGGCTGCAGCATAGACCTGATTATATCCCCTGCATATGTAATCCACTTACTTTTTTTTTTTTTTTTTTTAAAACCTGATGGTAGTTTTTTAAAAAACAAAAAAATTTCCCTTTTGCTTTCCCCCTTCCCTTCCCTTCCTTCTCCTTCACTTCTGTGCTTCCATTCTCTTCCCTTCTCTTCCCTTCTGTGCTACTTCCTTTTCTCCTCCCCTTTCCTTCTCTTCCTCTCCCGTTCATCCTTTCCCCTTTCCTTTCACCCTTCCCCTTTCCTTTCACCCTTCCCCTTCTTCTTCCCTTTTCCTTTTCTCCTTCCTTTTCCCCTTCTGCTTCCTTTTCCTCTTCCATTTCCCCTTTTATTTTCGCCTTCTCTTCTCTTCCTTTTCTTTTCTACTTTCCCCTTCCCTTTCCTCTTCCCTTTCTCCTTCCCCTTTCTCTTCCCTTTTCCCTTTCCCTTCCCCTTCCCTTTCCTCTTCCCCTTTCCTTTCCTCTTCTCCTTTAAATGGCACCTTGCTTTTCTTTGGCAGTTTTATGCTTTCCCTCCCTTATTTTTAAGGACCAGACATCAGTGAACTCCTCTGTATTGCTTGCAGTACATTACCAGAAGGAGGAGAAAAGTGTAACTGGATCCTGTAGAACTAGGCACTGTACACATGTCAGACTTTTTTATGTGGCTACTTAAAATCAGAGCATTCTCCCTTCATTCACTGTATTTCCTTTCTTTTCTCTTCCAAGCCTTTCATTAAGGTACACTTCCCACAAGAGATTGTCTCACTCATCAAGTGTGTGTGTGTTTGTGTGTGTGTGAAGGATTTCAAGACTGAGAGCAGAAATCATGCTAACATAATATAACTAGCATATCTGCTAAATCTCTGCTCAATCATATCACTACTCATTACATTCCATGTCAAGTTTTGATGCTCATCATGTCTTACTATTAGAATAGTAAGTACCAGCTTGATTGCAGCAATACCTTTTGAAAGACTATACAGGAAAGAGTACCACCCACTTGCAGTTGTCAGATTTTCAGATAAATTAGTTCATTACTGAGGAAATGATTGCTTTTTTTCCTGCCATCTTCTTTTGAAATTAATTCAAATATTAATATATTTATTGGACAGGTGGCATTTACATAGAGACTGATACGTATAAATAATTGTTACCTTTCTGAAGACAGAATGGGATACTGAAATGTTTTTGTAATTATAGGTGAGGATTTTTCCCAAGTGTACAGGTACTATTTATGGACTTTCTTTTGTATTCTTCTTTGCATCTTTCTTTTGTCCTACCTTCTCCCTATTAGCAGGATCCACCCAGTCACCTTGAAGGCTGAAATGTAACCTGGATTTCCATAAAAGAACTTGGAAATTCTGAAAATACTGAAATGGTGCTTCCAAAAAGGAAGCAAAGCACACCAAGCCATTTCCATGTGTTAGAAACTTTATTATGGGCAATCTCAAGTCAGATAAGAATGGCCATAGGTTATAAACTATGTTTTGAAGTCTACACTATAGCACCTGCCTTCTTCTATCTGCAATTATCTTTCATGACAATATCACTTCCCATCTCTGACTAGATCAGTATTTCATGGGCATTGTAAATAGGAACTCACATTACAAATGGTGTCTCTTCCATTCTAGAGAACACAACAGCTACCTGTAAAATAAAACCTGGAAACAATGTATTAGTGAGATTACAGAAGAAAAGCTCATTTCAAATACAGCACATTGAAATAAATTAAGCAAGAGAGAAATATAGCAAAATCCTACAATTTAAAATGCAGGAAGTCAAGGTGGGCATTGGGAAACTGAGTAACTGAGGAGATCAGAAAGGGTAGCAGAAAAGAAATATAAATTTTAAAAACAGAGTAACACATTATAAGATCAATGTATCATAGTGACAACATCAATGGAGAAAACCACATAATCTCAATACCTAACACCTACAAGAAAAAAGAGAAATATCTAAACTACTGAAAGTAATCAGTAAAGACTACTAACCCAATAAGATGCAAGAACGAGCCAGGCAGAAGGTTTAAATTAGCAGTATATCCATTGGAGTCAATGAAGTTTGCCAAATTACATCAGCTGAGGTTTTGGCTGATCATGTAGAGACATGGAATGAAAAAAAAAAAAATAAAAAATACACAGGTGTAGAAAATAAATCAGTCTTTAAAAGAGATAAATGGACAACAGATGAATGGTGAAGACCTTAGTTTTATGTTGGTCACAAACTTAAGACCATGAGAGAAGTCTTCAACAGCATTTGTTCATCTCCAGATTAGAAGTAGCAGTGAAAAGCTCACAGATAGGAAAGGTGCCCAAAACAAATGACATTATTAGGAGAAGAGTGTTTTGGCATGCACTTCAGCAGTGTTCAACTTTCTGCAGTGTGCATCCCAATGCTCACAGGGAAACTGAACTGGAATTGACCCATATATACAACTGGGACTTCAGCAAAGCTGAAGAAGAAACAACTTCATTAGGAAATAAACTGTAAGCTGAAGTAGTTCAAAAATAGGAGATAAAATGCATTGTTTCCTTTTTATATCTTCAAAGACATGCAAGATGGGAAATCAACTATGCCAAAATGCTTCCACGGGAAATGAAAATACCTACTGGAGTTGCTTCAAAAAATGAAACTTGGACTAAATTTGTAATGTATCAATAAAAATGTCATCCAGCTGCATATACCAGACAGATTATTCAGCAGTACCAGGCACTTCCCTACAAAGCCAGAGATGGCCTTGTTCAATTTTATGGTGGGTGTAGAAAAATTAGATATCAGAAAAACTGGCTAGGAATAGAACTGAAATCTATCAGAGGCTGTATATCACATGGGCCGATTAGGACATACAGAATAAAAATTATTTGTCTGGCATTTGAAAGCTTAAATTTTAAAAAAAAACATGGAGTGCTAGAGAGACAGATGAAGAGATGCAAGTGTTGCATTAGAGCCTTAAAAAAAAAAAAAAAGGAAAAGATGCATTTTCCAAGGGCATACAAATAAGAATAGCTTTATACTGAATTTCATAAATCTAATAAAATATTTGGGGAGGGGGAAGGATGGACTGAAAAATGACCAGTAAATATAGCCAGAAACAATTTGTATCTGACCAGTAAATTCAAAACTATTTCACAAATCACTCAGTACCTATCTCTTCTGAAGACAAAATCAAACTGTTTCTCTCTTGGTGTCTTCGAGTAGTAGCAAATATAATATAATGTTGGAATATAATGTTCCTGTATTAACCAGCAAACAGTTGTCATGATCCAGAAGGTCAAATGTTGTAAAGTGACTGCAGTTTCAATCTTATTGACTCCATCTAAAACCACACAGAGGTTAAATGAAATCCAGCTGTCTTTGGAAGGACTGAATTTCATAAAACTTCATTTGCACTTACTGCAAAGAATATTTTGCTTCTAAAGATTTTGAAAGTGCAAAGTGAGTTTAATTAAGCTTCATGGTCACTGTTTTTTAACAGTAAGGTGTGAAGTCAGGATCTGCTTTTTAGTTGCTTAGCAAACCCCTGTCATGGCAATTACGGATTTTCCCAAAAACAGTTTATCTGTCTTCTGATGGTGGATAAAACACCCCTTTGACTAGGCTACACCTTGTTCTTTTGTTGAATCCAGTAAATCATTGAGAAGAACATATATACTGATGAATTAACTAAAGATCTAGGGCTTCATGTTTCAGTTACTATGGATGTGCTTGCTTTGGTTCCAACCCAGCTATTTTTTTTTCATTAATTCCACTGGGAGTTTGACTGGGCTCTAAACACAAGGTTTTCTGCTGCCTGCACTTTATAGACATGCTCTTAGGTTAAAGAAGTAATCTACCTGTGGTATTCACCAAATCGACCCTGAAGTGTACCATAGCCTTCCAACACCATATACCTGTTACTTTTGACTCACACCCAAAATAAAGGTTTTGGACCTGGACTAGTTCTCCTTGTAAAGTGATTTCTTGGCTCCTGGTCCTGTAGAGTTTCTGAGGACACACGGGGACAGGTATAAAACATAACCATGAGTTTACTCAAATAACTGAGTGCTGAAGAGTCAAAGAAGAAAAAACTGTTTCTAATAGCTGAAACCTACACATCTGTCAGACAAGGAGGTGATTTTCAGTACCCAACCTGGTCCTCGCTAGTATACTTCTTTTAAGCATCCACAGCAACACAAAAATTTATCTTTCTATGGGTCTGCAATGCATGCACTACATTCTGCTTCCAACCAAGTAGTTTCTCCTCAAAGTCCTCCACAATAAGGAAATCCTTGGAGGTTAAAGAAATAAGTGAGTTGCCAGGGTAAAGGTCAGAACAGCACATTTCTAATCTTCTTAGATAGGAAAGTAAAATTCTTTCAATAGCTGTGGAACATAATATTCTAGAGAAAGAGCAGTATTTAGTTCTTCAGTGACCTGATAGAACGCTTGCCTCTTGCATAAGGTCTACAAAACCTTGCTCTGGTAGGATAAAATAGACACAAAGATGTGGAGAATAAATAGCAAGTTCATTCTAACTTGTTGCACAAAAAGGAAGAAACTCTTCCAAATCTGGAGAGGAATAAAAGAAGCCACTTTCAGTTCAGTGAGCGGCCATTAAAAACATTGCCTCACTGTTGATCACGTATAAAGAAGCATGATTTCAGCGTCTCGTTTTCCACGTTGCTTTCCTCATGTCTCCTGCTCACTAAGGCCGTGTTCACTGTCAATGCAAAATGTACCAGAGTTTCCCATCCTGAGAATTAGATAATTCTCAGGGTTTGGCTGAAAAAATAAAAATAAAAAAAAATATGGAAGGCAGAATAGCACCATCTTGAGCTTTCTGCAGTTCGCTCATCCCTCTGCCTCTGGCCTTGCTGCCATGGGGCTCACTGTGCAGCCCACCATGGGCTTCCAGTGGCTACAGGAACAGGATGCAGGTGTCAGCCAGGGCCACGCAAACCTGTATCACTGCACATCAGCAAAGACCTGGCCTGGCGATGAAGTACTTGGGCTCAGGTTGGTCAGATTTTTCTGGGTGTAGAAAGATGTAGCCAATGCAAGAGGCTGGAAAACGTGTTTTCCCCCACCCCATACCCTCCATCCCTTGCCTACCTGGTGGAAAATCGTCCGTCTACCCATGGTCGATGGGGAAGGATTCGGGTTTTTGTTTAAAACCAAGAACACCCCCTTCCTGTGGCTTCAGTCGAAGCCGCGGTGGGACACAACCCCTGCTGGGAAGACGGACAGAAGCTGAATTCCTCTCTCGCCGCGCCCCCACTCCCCG
>NW_009923694.1:0-4759 GCF_000696875.1 Nestor notabilis
AATATATATATATATGTGCACACTTCCATGGCTAATGTGACCTACAGCCCTGTAGACAGGATCTGGATTTATACCTAGCTAATTTATTTTTTTTTTCTTAACTGGCATGGTTACAGTCAAAAGGCACATCTCCTTGGCTCATTTATCTGATATGGGAAAGGGTTTAGACTGCATTATTACACTCCACTTTTTAAAAAAAACCGATGCGTTCTGTAAAAGTAAATTTTTACAGTTTGGCTGAAATAAAACTTTGAAGTGCTAAGATTACTAACAGGAATTCAGCTTATCGAAATAAATTCCTTATTAATAGAGGCTAAATGAAACTGAACTGTACTACAACTGAATTAAACATTTGTAAAGGAACTTCCATGAGCTTCACTTAAATTGGTTGAACCCACTTAAATCACTTTAACTGAGAACAAACACTAAGAGGCCTCATATTTCTTGACCTCTCATAATTTCAGCACATTCTGAATGTATACACTGAACTTTGGCAGCAATTCAGCTCTGCATAATGCAAGTAAGAGTGATGGCTACAGAAGGTGGCCACATTCTGCAGTGATCACAGACCCTACCCTTCTTTAGGTCTCAAAGCAGCTTTGTGAAACAGCATTAATAAATTTTGTTGGCATTGCTGTACTTGTCTATTGCAGTGTGGTTTGGAAACCAGATAAATGGCATTTTGCCATCTTTGTCCTGTGAGTTCGTGGGTCAAGTTATCTAAGTCTGTATAGACCCTATTTATGGGTACAACCCTTTACATGAGCATTCTCCAGCTATTTTCAGAAAAACATGATTCCTTTCAATTAGATGATATTTCAAAAGTCTGTTATAAGGTTGTCTATGTGACAACATAACAGAAGAGCTTTAATAAGCCCCACAGATATGGGATGTCAGTACAGCAAAGCCCATCTGTGCACAGCCCCTGCTCTAGCAAGCCCCATGACTTTCAGTGGCAGACCCAAGTGGGGTCTTACGAGAGCAGAGTAGAGGGGCAGCATCCACCTCCTTTGACCTGCTGGTCTCACTCCTTTCGATGCAGCCGAGGATATGGTTGGCTTTCTGGGCTGTGAGCGCACACTGAAGCCGGCTCATGTTCAGTTTCTCATCAACCAAAATATTTTACTAATTAATCAGCTGCTCCAGAAAAAGCAATTTTTATGAAAGGGTACTGCTTCAGTGAGTCAGATTAGGAGGATGGTACAGTACAGGAGAAAATATTGCAAAGAGCAGCACCAAATTTTGTGTGTCCTAGGGACAGTTTTTTGATTTACAGGAAAGAGAAAACTGAGCATGTCAGTGAGCAAGATAACATCAAGAACCAATGGGATAAAATAAATACCACTTTAAAAGAGTGGTTTTTTGCTGTCTTACATTGCATCACGAATAAAAAAAAAAATCCCTCTTCTATGTGGATCTCAATGTGCAATTTAAAGTATTAAAAAATGAAAGCTTTAGGTTTCTTTTAAAAATTGAGTATTTAATTATGCAAGATGTTTGTCAAGGAAAGGCTGTTGTAAACCAATCTGACTCATTTATTCTGTTGAGGAAAGGAAGAAATGGACTATGTATTGTAAGAATTTATAGTTCCTAAAGTCATTTGAAACTCTTCCTAGCACATATTTTTAGGCTTTATCCCCTGCCAGCCATTACAGCAAAACACTTCAAGATGCTGTTAATAAACCAGCAGTGAACCTTTTAGAGTTTTATCAAAACACACTAAGCCTGAAATGTAGCTTTTACCTGGGGCAATTTAGGTAAGGCTGTTATGACTGTGTTGTTTTAGAATCATTTTGCAAGCAATTGCTGCCTGAACTTTTCAAGGAATGAATTCAAAATGATTTCTCCAAGTGATTGTAAATCCTCTGACCTTCACTTGCTAGCTCCATCTTCCTTCATATGTTACTGTGAGTTGCAGAGAGAGCAGACTTGCTTGACCTGAGTGTAAAAGTATCAGGTCCTGTTTTCCACATTTAGGATCAAACAAAGCTAAAACAAAACCAATGGCCATCACTCCGGTGTCAGCACTATCTAACTTCATGCAAGAATGAGAGTTTATTTTAAGTACCAACAGCTCCCATTAAGGCTAATGGATAAAATTGCTCCTTTGGCAAAAAATTTAGGAAAAGTGTTCAGCTTCAGTGTGAGAGCTGGCCAAACTCTGGACATACCATTTGGTTACAGAAATCTGTTCCTAGCTCTTTTATAACTTGCAATAGAATTGCTTGCTTCTCAGAGAACACTGTTCCTCTATGTGCACTACAGTGAAGACTGAGGAGATTGTTGCATCTTTCATGTTCTTCAGCATTCACATCTCCCTAATCCAGGGAGAAACAGATACCTGCAAGAAGAACTTGCCAAACTAGAACTATTTGCACAGTGAACATCCAAAACATAACCTATTTTCTGCTTTCTGTCCCGCTGAGGACTGCACTGCAGAAAAGTTTTACACCAGGGAAAAAACAGGCAGATGGAGGCAAACAACTTGTGTCCTATTCTCCTGCTGATAAACTGCCTTTTTTTTCCCCCTGCTGGCTGTCTTGCACTGAAGTGCTTCCGAGACTTTGGCATTTCATTACAAAACTGTTTTTCTTCTGGAGGACAAAGAGGGTTTAGGGGTTTCTCCTTTTTGTGAAAGAAAGTCTGGCTTATTTATTTGAAACAAAGAGTGCAAACTATACCTTCTGTTTGATATGTCACCAAAATTCAGCAGTTTGGTGTCACAAGATTATAGAGGCGGGGAAAAAAAAAAAAAAGAAAGAAAAAAGGAAAAGAAATTAACTAGTTTACAAACACACAAAAAAAATCTTCTAAGTCAAGAATACAAGGTCCCCAGGCATTCTGTGGATGATCACATTCTAAATTGCATGAGTGTTTTTGGAAAAGCAGAAACATTGTTTTGTGGATGAAGAGTCACAGGAAAATACTAAGTTGTAGCTTAAAATTTAGAGCTGGTATCTTAACTAGACATCTTAGTTACACGCTTTTTCCCCCACAGTAAAAATAAAATATTTTGAATCTACAGTTCTGTAAAACTTCATTAGCTGTTGCACAGCTCAATGGGACTTACTCAAAAGGATGACACACAGAGCTCTAGTAAACCGATTTCCAGCTCTAATCTGTGTTTGGAATCTTTGTTAAGATTCCAATCTTTGAATGTTAATCTTTGAGTAACAATCTTGTTACTCAAAGAGCGGCACTCTTCCCTCTATAGACACTGAAGCTGGCATGGAGAGCAGTCACATTTCCGAGGGCTGCTGCTACTTACTTTTGCGCAGCTGAGAAGTGTCTAAGAGCAGGCTTAGTGCTGTGCTCAAGCCACTGAAGCTACTCTGCTGCCAGCTCTCTGGTTCTGCACCACAATTATACCCACCTGCTGCTGCCTCTGCAGAGGCATTTCTGCTTCTCTCTGCAGCTTTACACCAACTGAAATCCAGACAGGTGTTTTAGCAGGCAAACTCACACTATGGAACCACTAAGCATAACTTAACTCTCCTTTTTTTTCAAGCTTCCAGTCAATGTCAGAACTTGCAGCAATAGCACAGAGCTATCCAGCTGAAAATTACTCAATATAAAACTCTATTTGCTATGTATTACAGGACAATATATTATATTAGACTTACAGGCTTGTCAGACCTAAAAAATAATATATTATTACTTGGGCTGGTAATTAAAACGCCTTCATAAAAGAAGAGGAAAAGTATGTTCATGCTGAACTAGCTCAAAAGTGCAGGCTGTCACTCTGGAGTGACAGCATTCACAGACAAAAGTTTGAACCTGTGAGACAAAGTGTTGTTTTCACATACCGGGGATGGGGCTTTGCAATATTAAGGCTTTGCAATATCAAGACTTCACAATATTGGAGCTGGGGCTAAGTTACTAAGGGAACAAAACAAAGGATTTGAAATACTGTGACTTAAACAAACACACCCTGTGGTTAAAGACAATGTCATCTTTGGGCAACAGACACACTGTAGTTAAAAAGAATGCTATCTCTGCACAACATATGAAACTAAGCCAGTGCAAACTGGTTCTGTAGTTAAACAGCAAGTTGGGGTACCACGTGTATGCCAGGGAGTTATGAAATTGAACCATAAAAGGAGACAAAAAGTAAGAGGAAGGGGTGTACGAAATCGAGTAAGGAGAGATGCAAACAGAGGCAGGACAGTTAGCATGTAGATTATATGTGCCGGATACACTGTAAACCTTGGATATCCAACCCATGGGGAAACAAGGGAGGGAACTTGCAGATAGAATAGGTAATACAAATCAAAGTTCTATTTTCCTGTGTGTGCCTACTTGTTACAACACCCATGTTTGCAAAAATGTTAATAAATAGCTGCTGCTTCACTGTTGTGTCTACCCTGAGCTTTTACAAGAAAAGTTTTTATCTAGACATAATTTCTCACAGTACCTGTAACTTTTTTAAGGATGACTAGAAGGCAGTAATTGTCACTACATTCTGTAGGAGGGCAAAACTATGTTACAGGTGTCAGAAATTTAGAAACTAAATATTCACATAAATACATGTAGTGTGTGAAACATGAATCATAAAGATTTAGAGTTACAAACCTCCCTGCCATGGGCAGGGACTACATGTGTTTAATGAAAGTATCCAATGAACTCAGAAACTGTCCCAGCCCCCACCAAACTACATTGATTGGATGGACAGATGGATGGACAGAAAGTAGGATGTAAGGAAGAAAGAGAGGACCACCAAGAGATTTTCCTGGAGGCTGGACAGTCATGAGTGGCAGGG
>NW_009923695.1:0-885 GCF_000696875.1 Nestor notabilis
GCCCCTGGAGATGGGGTGAGCAAAGGAATTCCTGAGCCTGAGGTGTGGGTTTTCCTGTAGAACAAGCTCCAGAACCACCTGGAGCCCCTGAAGAAGAAGCTGGACCTGGTGCTGAAACAGAAATCCAATGAGGAGGAGAAGATCACGGAGCTGAGGGTGAGATCCGTGTCAGATCCATCTCAAATCCATGTGAGATCCATGTTGGATCCATCTCAGATCCATGTGAGATCCACATCAGATCCATGTGAGATCCATGTTGGATCCATCTCAGATCCATGGAGATCCATGTGAGATCCGTGTTGGATCCATCTCAGATCCATGTGAGATCCACATCAGATCCATGTGAGATCCATGTTGGATCCATCTCAGATCAATGTGAGATCAGATCCACATCAGATCCATGTGAGATCCATGTTGGATCCATCTCAGATCCATGTGAGATCCACATCAGATCCATGTGGGATCCGTGTCAGATCCATCTCAGATCCATGTGAGATCCACATCAGATCCATGTGAGATCCGTGTCGGATCCATGTCAGATCCATGTGAGATCCATCTCGGATCCATGTTGGACCCTACGGGATGAGCTCCGTGACGGGGTTGGAGCCGCTTCCCTTTGGGATGAGAGCTCCATGATAGGGTTGAAGCCTCCGCACCAGGGGGGACACCCTGAGCGCATGGCCGGGCTCCGAAGCCCCCATTCCCACCCCCATTCCCACCTTTCAGGACAAGATGCAGCTGGAGATCAAGGAGCTGGAGGCGGATTTCGAGCTGCTGCACCAGTTCCTGCTGGGGGAGCAGGTGGTGCTGCTGCAGCAGCTGGAGCAGCGCTACGGGAGCCTCCTGGCCCGGCAGAGCAGCAACGTGCGGCTGCTGCAGGAGCAG
>NW_009923696.1:0-684 GCF_000696875.1 Nestor notabilis
GCTCCATTACACGCCAATTACAAATTCGATGTGTCTGGGGACGTCTGGATATTTAAAAAATAAATAAAATAAATAATAGAAAAAGGAACAATATATGCCCGAAATAAGGATAGAAAAATAATTTTGTCCCTCGTGGATTTCTAATTTTATTTTTCCCCTCCAACTCCTCACGAACGTGGCGCCTGTTTCTATGCTCTGCATGATTATCTTCCTCCGCGATAAGCCACAGGTTTATACTGAAAGTATTTAAAGTAATTAAACTCCTAGGGAAAAATAACATTTGCTGCAGGAGTTGGAATGCTACAGACAGGCTACGAGGGGAAATAAACATGGAGAGTTTCTCCGATGGGTGCTTGCAAAGAGCCGGGGTTTGAAGTAACCAGCCCCGTGGTTCGGAGAAGCTGAGGAATCCGCCTCTCCCAGAGGGACGGAATGACGGCCCCCAGACCACTCTGCTTTTAGCCAACGTGGGGTTTTCCCCCTAGAAATTCGTTTAAGAGAGGTTTCATTTTCATGCAGATAACTAAATGTTCAGCCCCGTGGTTCGGAGAAGCTGAGGAATCCGCCTCTCCCAGAGGGACGGAATGACGGCCCCCAGACCACTCTGCTTTTAGCCAACGTGGGGTTTTCCCCCTAGAAATTCGTTTAAGAGAGGTTTCATTTTCATGCAGATAACTAAATGTT
>NW_009923697.1:0-254 GCF_000696875.1 Nestor notabilis
TGGCCGCAGGAGGGGAAGGGAGTACTTCCACATTAGGAGCTGTTTTGGCGGGTTTTCTCTGAAAATCTCTGCTACTTGACGGGCTACAGGTTGGTTTGTGCAATTCCAGCCCCAGTGCTTGGTGGCTGGATGAATGAGCAGGGGAGGAGGGTTCTCATGCTGTTCCCGTCTCTGGTCTGAGCAGAAGGTCACATCGCATTGTTCCGCTTCGAGGTGCACCCCTCAAAATGGGAGGATCCAGCATCTGGTGCTCT
>NW_009923697.1:480-4302 GCF_000696875.1 Nestor notabilis
AGGGGCTGGGAGCAACCTGCTCTAGTGGAAGGTGTCCCTGCCCGGGGCAGGGGTTGGAGCTGGAGGAGCTTTAAGGTCCCTTCAACCCAAACCGTTCCATGGTTCTATGATTCAGGCCACCAACAGACTCTGCCTGGGGCCAGCAGGAGCAGTTTGGAGTCAGCAGACACAGTGTGTGTGGGCAAGCAGCCTGTTTCACCCCATAGCCATGTTCCTGCCTCTGCAGAGCCGTGGTGGCTGCTCTCCTCCGGGATAACATCCTACCTGGTGTCTCTGAAGCTTGTCAAAGAAGGGGACAATGATCAGGCTTCAGCCCCACAAGTGCTGCTGGAGGCTGCGGGGCTGTGGGGTGGCTGTGTAAGCACAGTGATCCTGAACTCTCCACCAGCACTCACCGCCCTTCCATGTCCAAGGGAGTCTTCACCCTGGGATGTGAGGCCAGGAACTCAGCCATTCCCACAGGGTCATGTAAGTGAATGCATCCTGAACTCCCTCATGAGTCAGCTCTGCCTCTTACAGGGTTTGAATGAGTCGGGAAGCCTCTTCTGTAGCAGGTAATTTAGAAATGGAATAAAGATTAATTAACCCCCCCCTATCCTTACGGGTAGTGGGTCTTGTATCTTCTGTCTGAGGGTGCTGGGCTCTGCTGCTCAAGGGAAAAGGAGAGGGAATAATCTTCCTTATTAAAGAAAGGGGGGGGGAGAGAGGGGTGCGAATAAGGTGGTGTGAGCGCCCCAGCCTGGGTTTCAGGTCTCTCCATGAGCTGAACGGCCGGAGGGAAGGTGGGGACTTTGTTTTCCCGCTGCGGAGAGGCAGGAGTGCCTCTTAGTGCTGACTCACGGCGGGTTCCTGTCTCCGAACGCCGGCCTCAGCGTGTGCTGGGCGGGTGGAACCTGCCCCCCGGCCCCCGACAGGGAGACGTGCGTTGGCTTCAGTCGCACAGAGCCGGGTGCGAGGTGCGAATACTGCGTTCGCTTTCAGCGCGGGGGAAGGAGCCAGCTGAGCTCTAATCCCCTCGGGAGCTGGGGAAGGTGTCGTGGGTCTCGCTCCGGGCAATGCCCCTTGGCCTGCGAACAGGCTGGGAGAACCGCTTGTGTAATGAATGCCCCTGTGAGCTGCACAGCGGCTTCCGAGCAGGGCGAGCTCCCAGAGCCCGGCTGGGCCCGTGCCACGGCTGCATTAGAGCTGTGTCCGGGGAGGCAAGGCTGGCAGCTGTGTCTGCCTGGGGCCTCCCGGGGTGGGAAGGGGTCACCCTGTGGTCGCTCATGGTTCTTGAGTTGTTGCAGAAAGCTCTTCTTGCTGGAAACCATTGAAAAGGCCATTAATTAGCCCATTTCTTTGGGTTGAGGTGAGCTGCAAAGGGGATCCAAGCAGAACTCTAATGGAATTAAGCTAGTAGAGAATCTGAGTGTTTATTTCAGCAAGGATCATTATGGTTTTGCAAAAGCCATCCTTAATCTGAATTAAGTGACTGAAACGAAGCAGCCTGTAGGCAGATGAGGCCCTGGGGACATCAGGCTTAAACCCACTGTAACCCAAATTCATCACACAGCTCTGCAGGTGAGCCCTCAGAAATCATGTCCCACCTTTTGCAGCAAACGCCTGCCAGGGAAAAGCCTTGATGCAGTTGTGAAACAGCTTCAGAACTGACCTTCAAGGAAAATGAGCCTTGTCTTAGGGGTGAAGGGATGGGTATGGGAGGTAAAGGCTTAATGCTTTCCTCCCTAAAGGCTTCCTTTAAAATTTGGTGTAGAAACACCCAGCAGTAAAAGGAATGGAAGGGCAGAAAGAGCCTGGACTGAGTTACTGGTAGGATACATTTCCAGATCCTTTCTGCTATATAACCAAAGCCACCCTGTGAACGTGGAGCAGCCAGGCCAGCACTCTGCAGGAATTAAAGTGTACTCAGCTGGCGGGCTGCTGCGGGTGCAGGTGGGGAACCTGCCTATGGAGAGCTTCTCTGCAGTCCCTCTTTGCCAGTGTGAGATGTGTTGATGCTGTGAGCTCATTCCATTTGGCTTGGAGCACTCTGCTGCACCCGGGGCCTTGGGCTGCTCCAGCACTTCCCGGAACACATGGAATTACTGCTGCAGTGTCCTGCATCCATCCGGTGCGAGGTGAGGTGAGGTGAGGGCTGTGGAACTCGAGGAGTGGAACAAAATAAGTGTGTTGCTGCACAGTGGGGCTCTGCACGAGGGGATGGGTCTGCAGCGAGCCCAAGGGTGTGTGTTGGGATGTGGGGAGTGAGGACACCTCAACACGGGACATCCAGCCCATGCTTTTGCCCTGCAGGGTGTCAGAGAGGAGAAGCTGTGTGTAGATTTGATAATCTCTTGTTTACCAGGAATATCTAAGTGCTTCCAGTTCTCTGAATACAGATGGGGCTGAACAGCGAGATGCTGTGTCTTTGCTCATTATGCCTTTTCTAGACAAGGCTGTTTATGATACTCCCTGCATTTTATTACCATGGCACCAGGCTTCTGTGGCTGTGCCCTGGGCCAGGACAAGAAGGTGCTTGGTGCTGTGACCACAGCCCTGGGGACTGTGGGGATCCCTGCTGGTTTGCAGGAGGCAGTACTGTGGTCATAGACTCACAGAACCATGGAATGGGCTGGGTTAGAAGGGACCTTAAAGCTCATCCAGTTCCAGCCCTCATGGGGAGTCTCTCGTCAACGAAGCAACCCAAGTCCTCCTCCTCAGGGCTGCTCTAATGTACCACCTGATGCATTTAATTCTTCACTAGCTTTTGCCAACAGATTCTCTAAGTGGCCAGAACCTGGTAAGAGTGTGTCTGAACATCAGCTGGACTGGCAAAAGGTGCTTCCCAGCCCCTGCTTCCTTGGATCCAGGAGGGACTCAGTGCCTGCTGAGTACTCAGGCTGGAAAAGCAGAGCTTTGAGGTGACTTCGGAAAGCTGGGTGTCATCATGCTGTTATTAAAAACTTTGTGTTAATAAAGAAGAGCAGGGAGTCCCTTCTGGTTTTGGCTTCTTTAGATGAAGAACTAGTCTGCTAGAGGATGCTCAGCTGATTCACAGCTAGTCTTGTGCTCCTGCTATGTCTGTACCATCTGTAGGAAGAGCTGCTGTTCCAGACCTGGACTCAAGCCACTTGCAATCAAAGTTCAAATTCAGCTTGTTCTGTGTTGTCTCACAAGGCCGGATCCCCTTGGAGCACAGTAGTACTTGTTTTACAATACCAACAGTAGTGGTATTTCTCTGAGAGATGTGACTGCTCTGGGAAAATGATCTGATTTATAGTGGGTACTTTTTAGCCAGTTCCACAATGGGTATTAGGTGCCTCACCTATTTCTATTGATCTGAAAACACCCATCTCAGTGTTGCATGTCCAAAAATCCAGGTTTTTCCCCCTCATATGATTGTACTTTGTACTTAGGCAGTTATTAATAGTGTAGGAAGAGAAGGGCTTTGACTTTCCATGGACCTTTATTCCAAACCTAGATGGACCATTAAGAACCTCTGATGCTGCAGGTTCCACATCTTTCCTCTGTTGAGCTTTACTTTCTCTTCAGAGTCTCTGCCTGGAGCCTGTTCTTAGACAGGACATTTACCCTTGATTTGTCTGACACAAGATCCCTCCTGTAGTTTCTCCACTAAATCATATCCCTGGTGATAGTGACCCTGGAACACAGGGCAGCGATTCCACTGAGGGATAGAATCATGGAATAATTCGGGTTGGAAAGGATCTTAAGATCATCCAGTTCCAACCCCCTGTCAGGGGCAGGGACCCCTTCCACTAGAGCAGGTTGCTCCAAGCCCCTGTGTCCAACCTGGCCTTGAACACTGCCAGGGATGGGGCAGCC
>NW_009923697.1:4510-5205 GCF_000696875.1 Nestor notabilis
CACCCCCGATGTTCTCAGCCTGTCTCCATACAGGAGCTCCTCCAGCCCCTGATCATCCTCGTGGCCTCCTCTGCACTTGCTCCAGCAGCTCCATGTCCTTCTTACGCTGAGGACACCAGCCCTGCACACAGTGCTGCAAGGGGGGTCTCACGAGAGCAGAGAGGCAGGATCACCTCTCTCGACCTGCTGCTCACGCTTGTGTTGATGCAGCCCAGGACACGGGTGGTTTCTGGGCTCAAGCACACACTGAAGCGACTCATGTTCAGTTTCTCATTGACCAACACCCCCAAATCCTTCTCCACTGTGTCCATATGGCTCCTGAGCTGATCCAGAGCATCTGCAGGTGGTGCAGGTGAGGGGGAGAGTGCTCTCCTGGGATCTTCTTCAGCCTCTCCCTCCACTCCGCAGTGCCGTGGGTCCCGTGTAGGGTGCTGAGGAACCGCAGTGCTGGACGTAGGATACCGTAGGATGGTAACACACAACCCGTTGGCTCATTCCCATGGGTGGCTGCTCCTCCATGGAACCTGCGCGGATAACGGGGCAGAGCTGTGCAGGAGGCTGCCTTCTCTTTGGACCGTGCTAGCGCACGCTGTAGCTGGTGCGGAAGGCGAGGGGATGCTGTTAGCAGCTCTGTGTTCATCCCTTCGGACACTGCGGGCTGGGCCCTGCGCTGAACCCAGCCCCGAAGCTGCGGG
>NW_009923698.1:0-8814 GCF_000696875.1 Nestor notabilis
GGGGTGTGAAAGGAAATCTTAAATGCATTATGCCAAGAAGTTTCTTTCTAAAAATCCCCTTCAGGCTGCTCTCAAAAGCATGTGTGAAACAGCCATCGGCTTCTTCAAATGGGAAGAAACTACGGATTTATTTTTCAGGAAATAATTAGACCATAAATAATCATAGATGCATTTGAATATATTTATCAGATGTCATGAGTCAAGTTAAAATGTAGCAACGGTTTATTCTACTGAGGGCAATATTCACTGGTATGTTTTCCTATAGTTTTTCTGTGGAAGTTCACTTCTAGCAAATATGGTTAGATAACAGCTACTGTAATTTTCTTACAGGTGATATTCCACCTGGGGAAAGGCATTTCTCACATGCTGCTCACTGGAGCGCAGCAGTTTGAAGGTGCCTCTTTTACCTTGCTAGTAATGGGTTTCCCCATCTAATGCTGCAGTGAAGTTCTTCCACTAACACCTAGTAACTACCTCTAGGAGAAAGAAGTTGGTTTTCATTCTTCTTGCCCCATTCAGTGTTTGGTCTGAGGTTGGAAAGTACTTCTTTCAATATGTAAATTCTTATTTTAAGTGAAAATTATAGGAATTGCTCCTAGATCTACTGTGCCACAGTCCCCCATGTACTTCAGGACCTGTGTGAGTTTTGATAGGAAATCCTGGCTCAAGTAGAAGGCAATTATAATGCAATCCCAGTAGGTACTCTCCTTATGCACAGTACTCTTTCTTCCCCCCTCAAAGAGATGCCACACTAATGAATGAGCAAAAGGAGGTAAACAAATTTAGTCTGTTATGTTTCAGTGGCGCTATGTACATTAAGAGCTTGTAAAAATCAGGGTGCTATACAATATTTACTGAACTGGTAAAGAACTTCGCATTAGTTATCAATTCATGTTCTTCAATTCTGGAATTAAATGGCTTGGACTATTTCATTTCAAACTAATTTTTAACATATGGGCTAAAATGGCTCTTGTAAGAATGGTTCTTGTATAAGAATCAAGAAGCAATGGAGAAGAAAGATGATTCATTTAAAAGAAAATGAGATTGAAAAAGTTAGCTTTTAGGAAGCTAAGACCATTTTTCTAGGCTGTCTGTCATTATTTGAACAGCTTTGATCCATGTTGTTACATAATATGAGAATTCAGAGAAACATCCTGCATCGCTATACTTAAAAGTTAATTAACTTCTGAAGAATGGTCCTGCTTAATTGAGCCAGCCTATACTACTGATGTCATTTATATGAAACTTGCAATACTGGGACCAAAATTATCTGCTACGATACTTGTTCATAAAGGACACAGTATTTAAATAATAAAATCATGTATGTTAATACACAAATCAAGTGACTGTTCATGGCTTAACAGATACACATCTGCTAATTCTCATAAAAGCCTCATTCAATTGATGAAAGAATCATTCTAATAGACATAGCTAAAAGATCAATAGCAAAAAAGCTAAGTGCCACATTTGTATCACATTTCTTCAGATACAGCCTGCCTATTATAACTTCTATTATGTAGCATACAAGGATTCACTTTCTATATTAATGGCCAAGGTTCTTTTTTCTCTAAAATGATAACATGACATTTGAGATCTGATTTAATCGTTTAGAGCTAGTGCATGCACATACACATAGGAAGCAAAAGTTAAAAATTATGAGGATATGAAAAAGGTCAAAAATAAGAGTAAGATACACTAATGACCACATCAAGGCTCTTTGTGGATTTTCCCTCCCACCCTGCTAGAGTTAGAGTGAAAGTACAAGCTCCATTTATCTTGAGTAAACATAATAAATGGAAAAATAACCCAGTACCAAGACCAAGTTTCAGAGCTAAATTAATGTAGTGATCCAAAGTTCATATCCTTTTGGAAGACATAGAGACATCACTGTAGATGGAAAACATCTCTGTAGAAGAGATGTAGAAGGGAAGTCCTACCTTCATGGAGGGTTCACCATGAAAGCAGATGTGAATTTGCTTTAGAAATGTCCTGTTTAAAGCAGAGAGAATGGGATGTGGAATGTCTCCTCATAGCTGAGCTTTTTAACTTGTTATGAACAGAATTGGCTTCAGTAAATCCATAGTCACAGAAGAGTATATTCTCATGACTTGCAAGATTCTCCAAACTAAGTTTTCTCTGGAAAGTGAGAATACTAGAAATTACGAGGTTAAAAGGAGTAGCATTTTTAAAGGCATCTGAGCAATAGTATCATTTCCCATCACAGTGGGTTTGTGGAACATTACACAGGCTAAGCAAGTCAGTCCAAGTAACAGAAAAAACAGTTTCAACATGAGAAATAAATTAATAATTTTAAGAGATAAACTTGGCTGTGTAATTTCTATTCTCATGCTGTTAAGGGATATAAAACACTTTGGATGTCCAATCATACCTCTGCAGGCCAGGTCTGAACTACTGACACCTGAAATTAGTGGAATGAACTTTATCTTCCTCAAAGCCTGAAAACTCAAGTAAACTAGTCATTTTTGCTTTAAAAGGAATTTGCTTGCTGGAATTATGGTGGGTTTGTGATTTAATCTGATTGACAAGAATTCTTAAAAGCAGTATCAGAAAGGCTCTAAACTAGCAACGCTGTAATAAAATGAGAAGCACTTCGAAATACAAATTGCTTTAGAATTATTACTCGTACCACCTTTAAAAATCTACAGGAAACTGAAAATCTAAATATCTAGTAAGATTAAGGAATCTTAGAAGACTTAACATTAGGTCTAGAAAGATAGTTCTCCCCTCAATAATATGTTTTTACATTAGCATTAGAATAAATATGTTTTAGCAGCAGCTGCCTAATAATCCACCTTAGTGTTGGATATTTGAGCTTGCTTTAAGTTTTTTTTTAGGAATCTTACATCTGAACAGCTGTGTCTTTTTGATTTGTAGTTTGTTTTTATTGTGTATTTGATTTTGGGTTTTTGTTGGGTTTTTTTTGTTTAAGTTTGGGGTGGTTGGTTTTTTAAAGCTTCTCAGTAGACATCAAAAAAGAAATTCTTTATCCCTCCCTTTCAGGCAAACGGAAGGAAAAAAGTTTCACACATACTATGCCTTCCCCTCACCCATTCCCCACTTCATTTCTAACTCCATGTTCAGAATCACAAGTTTGGTGCACAAACTTCAACCCCACCTTAAAGCATGTGGAGCCCCTGCAGACCATCACCCCTGGCTGCATACTTCACATCCAGGAAGGAGGAACAATCAGGAGCAGAAACTATCAGTGCCAGGAAGTTCCTTGTGTGAGCATCAAGAGACACAAGGCTGCAAAGCAATTTGAACTAAGTGCTCCTTGTCCAAATCTGACATTTGGTTTTACTACTGTCACTTGGTCTCTGATAAAGGGCAGCAACAGATTTGAAATGACACTTATCAACACCACCGCTATTTTTTTTTTTTAGAAGTGATAGCAATATGGGACAACATCAAGAAAGGATTTTAATTCTGTATCAATTGAAAGAATTAAGAATTGTATGTCAATCTACCTGGGAAAGAAGAAACTGGTAGACATACAACTTGGAAGACTTCCAAGCAGAAAGGGAAGCAAGACTAGGAAGAGAGTGTCTTAATATTATAAAGGTCATAATCTTCAGACAGCTTCATTTGCAGTCCCTGTGCTTTCACACAGCCTCATTAAAACCCTTGTATTGTGTTTTATTTGGCTTTTAAGGGAAGAATTTCTTCATGCAGTCCCATTCAATTACATTGATGTTGCATTAGTTTTGAATGGACATCAGGTATACAAGGCCAGTTATCTGTTAAAGATTTTTGCTTCATTTTTTCAATCTCCAACTTCATTAAAGAAATCCTTTGCTTTGTCAGAATAAACTTATTATAGACACTTAGTTCAGGTTAAAAACAAGTATGGGCAAGATTAAAAAAATCATACTTACCAGAATTGCTTTAGATTTAGTGAATCTATCACTCCCTCCACCCTCCCATTTTCTGCCCCAACGAGAGCATCAAAATGCCAATAAAGCTGAGATTAGTCACCATGAGATCTGATACAACCATGGGCCAGTGCCATGGACAATTTTTTTCTGCCAGGAACCTCAACTGTGCAACTTTCTTTCCAATAAGACATAATATCATTTGGACTTTTGAAAAATTACTTGCCTGGGCCATGTTTTATGAATGCCCATGTACAGCATTATAACACAATAGAAAGGATCTAAAACGTGCTATAAAACAACTTTAATTAAGTTATTCTTCAGTTCTTTGCTAATATAGATCAGGCCCAGTAGCTAGGAATGAGGTGCACTACAGGTCAAGTAAAGCAAAGACTTATTATCTCCTTTTAAGCACCAGGATCCTAACTATTTCATCATACTTTTCCACTGGGTACATTTAATCATTGATAGCACTATTTAATATCAACTTTAAAGTTTTTATTAATTAGTGCACCTCTTAAGAGGTATAACCACCACTAGGGTGCTGCAAATAACAAAGTACTTTACAGATAATACTTCTCATGGCATATCTTCAAGTAACTCTTACCAAGTCTTAAGCTTTTGATTTTACGCTGAATGACCACATTTGCAGGTAGTCAGTATCAATTTTCATACTACAAATTAATTTGGAATTTAAATGATCTTAAGTTGTCTGAAAGTTCTTAGTTACAGCTAGTAGGTTCCCTTCCTTGCTGAACACACCTAGAAAACAATTTTTGGTATAATGGTTATGGGATCATTAGAAGAACAGTTGCTGTTTTGCTAAGAGCTAACCAAAGCGGGTTTGACTGTGACTTCCAAGGAAAGCAGAGCTTAGAGGCTACAATGTAAGATTCGCAGGAAAGAACAAATTTGATCAGATTGTAATGACCACATAGTCACAAAGCTGCCAGCTGTAACACCTTATGTACATAAGACTCGAAATTGTTGTGTAAGGTCTGCAATATGTGGAATGAAATTGTGAAGTTTTATTCCCATTACACTATCATAGATGTTAAGATAGGAGCTATATTGTGTCTGCATGTCTAGAATTCATATTTCACCTAGAATCATTTTACTTCATTGTTGCAACTCACAGCAAGGTTTAGCTGATATGATACCATATTCAACCTTAAGAAATAGGTTATCTTCGAAACATACAGAAAGCTACCCTGAAGACAAAGCAAGCTGATTCCCAAACAGAGATTTTTTTGAGCCCCGTTGTGAAGTAAGTGTGAAATCACTGGTATTATGCTGTCCTAACCAGTTTAAGCAGTGTCCTTCATCATCTTGGGTATCAGTAACATCAAAAATAATTAATCAAAGACTAGAATTGTTGTAGTTGGGCATTTCTGTTGCTGTAAAAATGTGTTCAGTTTATCTGTAGCTCTACAATTAAAACCCAGGCTTTAGAGGGTCTGTGAATGTTAGCATATCTTCAAAACACTTTACAGATAAATCCTTTCCAGCATAACTGCACAAGTGGAAAGAATTATCTTTATTTAATGGAGGAACAAGCTGCAGCACAAAGACACAGTGACTCATCTGCCAGTTAAGTGCCTAGATACCATGGGGATGATACAAGAACAGAGAAAGAGAACAGAGTGTCCAGAGCAGATCACGTCATCTGCAGCTAGTTTTCAGTACATTAATCTCATCTCCTTTCTATATTTAATCTTTCATATATTTGTTCTGTTCACCATTTTCCATGCCTATGCTACAAATGCTACTCAGTCACTTCCCATAAATGTGCACCTTCCATCTGCTTCCCTCCCTTATATATGACACTCAGTTCCCCCTGCTATCCAGTATGTCTTATACTGGTGGCACCTGAAAGCTGCAAATGTTTTCAGCTTCCTGATTTGTTCTGAGTTTCCATTCTCAGTGGATCCAGGCAGCCAGGCTCCTTTTCATTTCCAGTAACTCTTAGGAAATCAGTTGAAGAGGGCTATATGTTGAAAATGGACTCCACAGTTTCTTTGCCCCTGAAAGATGTTTATTTTCTGTTAAGCCTATAGGACACAAATCTGAAGCAGAGCTCTGTTCTTTATCTGCTTGTATTGATTTCTCAAAGCTTTCACATATATTTGCAATCTTCAAAATACTTTTTTTTTTTGTAGTCAAGAATTCAACATTTTCTACTTACTCCTTTTTGCCTTAGCCACTAAAAATTTAGACCAATTACATGCATAGCTCAAATTTTCTACTCAAATACCTAAAAGATGGCATCTGTCTAACGGTACAGAGTGCCACTGAATGCCATCAAAATCAAAGAGACCTTCATATGCAAATGCTGTGAAAAACAACCATTAATATTAACTTCTGCTTCCAAGTATGTATTTCAGAGTCTGAATTTAGGAACTTAGGGAGATGGGACAAAGTCAGAAATCAGCTTGGAGAACGTACACCAAATCCCCTATGTTTCACACCACCTTACCAAGATCAATCTTTTTGCCACTTCTACTTAAATCCAGTAGAGATTGCTGTGTTTAGGTTAGAGATAGTTTCAAAGAGACTAAGGCAGATTCCCCTGCTAAAAAGGCAAGTCCATAAGAGAAAAAGCCCTTTTGTTCTGATAGATAATCAGAGATGAGGTTCCACATAATATGTGCTTCCAACCTGAAATACACATTAAATGACACTGAACTGCCTTCTACTACCCAGTTCCGCATCTACTTAAATTCTATAAAAGCACCCTGACATCCAGAGCACACAAGAGTCAAAATACGTTAGTTCCTCCTCCTCTTCAGATGCCTTAGTTCTTTGTCTCCAAAGTACTGTGATACCAGTAAGATCACAACAAATCTTTTTTTTTGACTTACAGGATCCTTGTATCTTTTTTTGAAGGGCTCTTCCTTCTGGATATTAAGTTCTTTAAAACTCAGCAAGATACTTTTTTTCCTCTGTGAGCATAGTATGACCCCAATGTTTAACTAGCTGAGACGTTACTTTAACACATGGTTTCATCTAATAATTATTAGCTAGGCCAACTTATTTTCCTTTGATATAAGTCTGCAACTCTTTCAGCATATATTTTTAATCCTGTTTGACTTCAGAAAAACAGTGTGCATATGAAATGTTAACATTTTACAGGTGCTGCTTTGTACAATTTTTGCAAGGCATTGGGTCCAGCATTACTTGGCACAAACCTACACAGATCTTTGCTGTGTTCTTGTTCATAGGACAGTTCCTAAAATATCAGTCAGATTATAATCTAGACAAAGCAACAGACCAAACACTATACTGAAAAGACTAGTGTCCTGTGCTGTACGGATACCTCTAGAAGGTAGGAAAGCAACAAATACTCAGAACAGCTCATGATCTAGATGACCACTGAAGACCAACACAACCAGAAATATATTAACTTGCTCTTAAGCTTTTAAACTCAAAATGGTAGCAACATCCACCATGATAGCAGAAAAAAAGATCACTATGTGAAAATACTGTAAATTCATTCCAAAAAACATCTATTGCATCACCATAAAAGTATCACATCTCCTAGTTTTAAAATACTTCCCTGCAGCTTTACATTTCATTATATTGCAGTGAAGAAATCCTCTCCTGCAGTAACTGTAATGGTTATCAGTATGTTATTTGGCCAGTTACTAATATAATGGTGTCATGGTTCTAAAATCAGGCTTCTGAAACTATGAGAAATACATAGCAATAACTCTTACATCCTCCCTCAGCACAGTATCAGGTGGTTATAGAAAAATTCATGGAGATAAGTGAAAGTGAAATCACTTATGTATATTACAGTCACATACACAACTGATTTTAAAAAATTTCTGTAATCATGAGTGTGTTTTCAGAGAACATGGACAAAATACTTGCTTTAGAAAAACCTTGCAACTGGTAACCATCAATTAGATTTTACTAAAACCAGATAAATAGTCTTTTTCCTGTGGTTAGGAAGATTTGTCCTCTTATCCTAAAGCACCTATCCCAGACTGACCCCTTGTTAAGGGGAGTCCTTATACAGTTGGCTGACAAACTGCTCATTTTCAAGGCCTGCAGTGACATGTCCAGCCACCAGTCCTAAAGCTAACTGGAAAACACTGGATACTCTTCTATTCCCCATCTCAATTTTGCACATGCATTCTTTGACCAACACTTTTTAAATCCACTTGCCAGCACTCCGCACTATTTTTGGTCAGTCATGGCTCCAATGTTCAAGTATTTGATTGCATTACCTGCTGAAGGGGAGTATGGGGATTATACCACCTGCTAATAAGAAGACAGACCATTAAGCACAAGAAAGCATTCAATACCAGTAGCAGCATTGTTCAAGAATATTATTTTCTAGATGGCTGAGTTGTGCAAGACAATTTTCTTTCAGTATGAATTACCAAATTATTTCATCTACACACAAAAAAAGAGGCTAACACCCACACAGAAAGGGAAAATACCTTCTAAATAATAAATCTATTTTTCATACAGGGCTAACTTGCATGCCACCAACTAAACACTCATTGCAGCAATTAGATAAATGACTTACCTGCTTTTCTTTGACTCCCCTGTGAGACCTGGGCAAGCTTATCCCTCCCCACTGCATCTGCACATGCCAGTCCTGGACGGGCCTGTCTGCCACTGACTCAGAGGATGAGCGGGAGGAAACACCACCCTCGAAGCTGGCACAATTCAATCTGCTCAGCTGATATGGCAGAAAGCCATGGAGAAGGGAATTTCTTTTTTTCTGGCATTACTGCAGTATTTCAACATGCTTTAAATTGTTTAAGCACCTTACCTACTGAGGACAAGTACTAGTTATACAAAGACACAAAGTAAAGCCTTTTCAAGAAGAAGAACCTCACAGTTGAGATGCGCTGTGACTTCAGCTAAGAAGTTATTGAACTGACTACCCTGGATTTGGAGAAGGCTG
>NW_009923699.1:0-4585 GCF_000696875.1 Nestor notabilis
CCCTTTCCCCCCTCGTTTCTAATGATAAGAGCGATATTTCTTCGAGGTTTGGGGTTTTCTCTTCCCCCGCGCTGCGGTTTAGGGTGGGGAGTGTTAACTCGTGGTGCTCGGACCCCGAGGCTCGTCTCCCCGTCCCGTTTTGGGTGGTAGAACCCGCCCCGGGTGCGAGGGACCGTGTTGTGCCGCTGGGACTGTGCCTGACCCCGGCTTCCAGCCTCCCTTTTGCCACCGGCAGAGCTGTTGGGGCGTGGAGATGCAGGGTGAGGAAACAACCCCCTTCTCCGTGTTACAGCTTAGAGAAGGGGGTATTTGTGTTCGAACCGATGGAGTGAAGCTCATCCCATTTCCCCCCAAGCACGGGGGTGTGCTGGGCTCTGTGCAGTAGTTTTAGCTGGTGATGGGTCCTGCATGAGAGCTGACCTCACAGGGAAGAGCTTCTGCCTCGGAGCTCATCTCAGCCTCCCCTCTGCCAGGTTAAAGCCATTCCCCTTGTCCTGTGCCTACGTCCCTTGTCCAAAGCCAGAACAACTCTGATGCTGTGTTTTTCCTTGTCTGTAGTTGAGCAGTTTACACCTGAAGGAGGAAAAACCCAAACCAGATGCCAACGGTGAGTGACAGCCACTGGAATGGCCCTGGAAAGGGCACAGTGTTCTTCCATTGCCAAAGCAAATTCCCAGTTAGTTAAGGAAATCTGGAAAGGGGGAACATAAAGCTACAATTAAAGTTAAGATCAAAAGCCTCACATGCTGGTTCTGCTGGGCTGACTTGTTAAATGCTGGTTTGCTGTGTTCAAGGAGCAAAATCTGTTGGTGTGATTGATAAGCAGCAGTTTGGCCGCATGGAGCAAGGGGTGACTTGGGTTTCTTCCACACCCAGACAGAGCAGAGCTGTTTCCATCAGGAAAATGAGCCCTTCTGGAGCTTGTCCCACAATATTGGAACCCTAAAACTCCTCCTGGGGTGGGCAGCTGCTGAGGCCTGAGCTCACATCTGCCCCAAACCTGTTTGACTTTAGGTGCTGTTGTCAAGGCAGATGACAACATTGAGAAGACGGAAGATGAGGAGAAGGGTAAGTGCTGCCTTGGAAAATCCTTTGGCAAGGAATGTTGGGAGGAAATGGATTTTGTATGTAAAGTAAGTCTGCCTTATGTCTCAGGATGGCTGATCTTGTATCCTGCCCCAAGGACTTAATTGTAGGACATGTCCTTCCTCCATAATGCTTTTAAGGCCGTTGGGTCCTGTAATAACTTGGGAGCCTCCTGGATTAGAGTGGAGATAAGGGGATAGCAGTATCCTCAGAGGCAGGGCTGGCTACAGGAGCAGTTGGATAACCTGCTGTAGCAACCAACACGTTGTGTTTATGAGATGGCTCTGAAGAGTTGGGTAATGGCTTTAAATCCTTCAGAAGGTGCTGTTAGAAAACAGCTTTGTTAGCAAAACCCTAAGGTGCAGCAGTTTCACCTCCTGGTTTGAGCCCATTTATCCTCAGCCCTCTCTGCATTTCAGCCTGGGCATCTTTCAAAGTCCACTTTGTGCTCAGACTTGCTTTAAATAGGAAAAAAACAACCCTAAAAGGTGTCTGTCTGTGCACATGTTGGATAATAGTGAGGCTTTGTGAGGCTTTGCACCCTGTCCTGCCTTCCAGTTAGATCCTGAGCTATAGTATCATAAATAAGCAGGCTTCTGTTAAGCCCCCCTTAAAACAGTGCTCACTTGGCTTTGTCTTCCTGGGTTTTAAATGGAATCTGGGATATCTTGATAGATTTCTCACTCGGCTTTGGGCTCTCTTATGCCATTGCTCTGTAGTGGAGAACTTCAGTGTTTGGATCCATCTTGTCCTTTTTAGCTGGCTCAGTAAAGCCAGTTGAAGCGCAGTGGGAGCAGCACCTGGAGCAGGCTGTGACTGAGTTCTCTTTCTTCTCCCTCCTCTCTCCCCAGAGGACAGAGCTGCTCAGTCCTTGCTGAACAAGCTGATCCGCAGTAACCTGGTTGACACCACGAATCAGGTGGAGGTGCTGCAGAGGGACCCCACGTCACCCCTCTACTCCGTGAAGTCTTTTGAGGAGCTGCGGCTGTAAGTGCTGGTTGCTTCAGAGCGACTGGAACGGTCGTGCTGGGCTGAGCCAGAGGCTTCTCTGCACTGAGCTGTTCAACCTGGGAGCAGAAACCTGAAGCAGGCTCCCTCGTGACTGGGGTTTGCAGTGTATTGTTTGGCCCACTCAGTCGTGGGAAGCCTCGTTCTGAGCTCAGGGAGAGCTGCACTGACTCACTCTTGGTGAGGTTGCAAGAGCAGATGGCAGAGCTGATCGGATAGTTAGAGCCTCTCCTTGTGTCCTGAGACGTCCCGTGGCTGTGGAGGAGATAGCCTTTCTGCTTCAAGTTTATGCACAGTTATCATTCGTATATTAGCATATCATTTATTGTTATGGAATCACAGAATCATGGAATGGTTCAGGTTGGAAGGGACCTCAAAGCTCCTCCAGCTCCAGCCCCACCACAGGCAGCGACACCTTCCACTAGAGCAGGTTGCTCCAAGCCCCTGTGTCCAACCTGGCCTTGAACACTGCCAGGGATGGGGCAGCCACAGCTTCTCTGGGCACCCTGTGCCAGCGCCTCAGCACCCTCACAGGGAAGAACTTCTGTCCAAGAGCTCATCTCAGTCTCCCCTCTGGCAGGTTAAAGCCGTTCTGTTCTCCTGTCCCTACTAAACTGATGATTTAAAAACAAGGAGAATGATCTTATCCTGGTGCCTTGTGAAGGCGTCCATCCAAAACAAGCTCATTTTAACTCCTGCCAGCACTATCATCAGCTCTAACAACACTGCTCCGAGTTTTAACATGTGGGTTTTGGTCTTCAAATGCACCACAGAGCTCAGGTGGGGTGAGCAGAGGAGGGAGGGCTGTCCTACTGGGGGGTGTGCATTGCCAACAGAGACCTTTTCTCTGCGGAGGCATCGTCATTTTGCTCCTGCCAGTGTGGGAGCACTGGAAGGAGATGTTCCAGCAGCACAGCAGTGTTTTGGGATACAAGATCTTTGTTTTATTGATGGAAGGAATGAACACAACCATCTTCTGTTCCTGTTCTCTGGTTGTTTGTGAAGGTCCACAGCAGCAGTGAATAGCGCAAACAGGAAAGCTTATCTCTTCTCTGCCACTGATACCAGGTTTATGTACTGGAAAGACGACTCCCTGTTGAATACCTTTTCCAGTGGGGATTCCAGAGCAGTGGTAGCTGTATTTAAGACACAACATGCTAAAGAGGTTGTACTGTTGCTTATATTGATGATCTCAGGTTTGTTGCTCTTTTGCAAGCTCCACAGGGAAATGGGAGCCCATGAGGCTTCACTGGGGAATGTCAGGATGTCGTTTTGCTTTGTTAATGTGAGTGGTTGAATGTCTGCCCAAAGAAAAGCTGAGCTCCTGAGCAGCCTGTTAGCCTAATTCCCATCTTCCAGAAGCCAAACAATCCAAGGGAGTTAATGATGGGCCCACCCAGACTAATTGAGGCTTCGTTTTGTTAGGACTTGGTGTATCCTTGGCAACTGTTGCAGAGTTGGGCTTTGTGTGTCTTTGCTTCTGAGCAGCACAAGGTTACGTTTTCAAAGAGCTTTTGTTCCAGCCATCATCTGAGAGGAATATAGGAGGCTTAAAAGCATGTTGGGCTGAATGGGAAGTTCTTAATAGCAGGAAGTGGTGGGCAGGAAACCTGTAACCTGCTCTGAAAGGAAAGCCCTTGCTTCTGAGCACCACCAGCAGCACTCCAGTGAGCCCTCGGAGGTCATCAGCTAAGAGTTCACTAGCACTGGAACCTGAAATTTAGGCTATTCTTGGATCTCTGTGTCTACACAGGTGCCTGCTGAGGCCAGAAAGCAACTGATGAGCATTTGATGGTGTCACCACAGCCCTAGGTTCAAGTGCTGGGATAAACCATGGATCACTGGGTGAAGTCACAGTGAGCTAAGCTCATTATCAGTTGCCAATTTTGTGCACTAAGCCAGTGTCACCCTGGTGTTAGGGTGACAGTTGGTATTACAGAATCCATCACAGCTTCCTGAAGTCCTTACACTTCATTCTGTTCCTTCTATGCTGAGGTGGCTTTGCCCCATATTTGAGTCTTCAAGGAATGGGCATTTTGGTGTTGAAATGAGGCGTAGCTGAGGAAAAGGGACTGGCCTAAAAGGAGAGGATTAATGCTTTCTGTGCTGGGATTCCTGGGATGGTTGGAAAAGCTGCTTTAGAACAAGGAGCCCAGTGCCAGCCTTAGAGCTCTGACACAAGGTTATCCATGTAGCTGGGGAAGGTTATCCATGTGCAGCGTGGCTGAGTAAATAGAGGGGTTTGCAAACCTTCCTCTCCAGACTTCCTGCTGTCACTTCTTGTGTCTGGGCAGAGACTTCGCTGGTGTAATTGAAGTGGGTGCACAGAAAGGGGCAGCTCTGGGTGTGGTTGCAGGGGGAGTTTCCTTGCCTTTTTGTACACGAATGAAAAGCAAGTGTAGTTTAATAGATCATAGAATCCCAGAGTGGTTTGGGTTGGAAGGGACCTTAAAGCTCCTCCAGCTCCAACCCCTGCCACGGGCAGGGACAC
>NW_009923699.1:4924-8037 GCF_000696875.1 Nestor notabilis
GCAGCGCCGGGTCCTCCTCTGGCCTCGCTCCAGCAGCTCCACGTCCCTCTTGTGCTGTTCCCCAGAGCTGGATCAGGGCTGCAGGGGGGGTGTCTCCCCAGCAGCCCAGCACACGGGGGGTCCTGTGCTCAAGTGCACACTGATGGGTGACACTTGTCACCAGTCCTTCTCCTCAGGGCTGCTCTCAGTGACAGTGTGAAAACTTGTCTGTTTCAGGAAATCTCAGCTCCTGCAGGGAGTCTATGCCATGGGCTTCAACAGACCATCCAAGATTCAGGAGAACGCGCTGCCCATGATGCTTGCTGAGCCGTACGTACACCTCCTGTGCTCCCTGCCAGTACGGGAGGGGTGTGAGCGATATTGTGCTGTTCCTGAGCTCTGGATGGGAGGTGGGGATGGGGAAGCTGTCTGGGCTGTGGTGAAAGGGTTCCCATGCTGTGGTGTTCTGTGGCACCCTGGATTTGTCCCTTTTCTGGGGCTGGTACTGAACACACTGTGCCACAGTGCTTGGCTGAGGTCAGTCTGGGTTTCCTACTTGGTGTAGGATAGAAACTCATGGAGACGCAGAAATCCTGGGTGGGTGGGTGCAGTGGCGATGCTGTGTGGATTTCCCCTCTGCACCCCTGAGCTGAATGCATTCAGTGGGAAGACACTAGGGGGAGATGTGTGAAATGGAAAAGTACTGACAGGTTTTCCATCTGAATCTCCATGGAAGAGTTGGTAAAGGCCAGAAACCACCTTCTGTGCCCCGTGGAGTGTAGCTGCCAAAGTCAGCACCATTGCAGAGCAGTGGTAGCTCTAAAAGGTGCCACTTGCTGGGGTTTTGTTGTCATTCTACCCCATGAGTACGTGTCTGGGTGGTTCCTGTGGTTGAGCTCCTCTTGGTGTATGTTCTGCAGCCCACAGAACCTGATTGCACAGTCTCAGTCTGGCACTGGCAAGACGGCTGCCTTTGTCCTGGCCATGCTCAGTCGTGTGGAGCCTGGGAACAAGTATCCACAGGTAAATCTTCTGGGATGTGACTCCTTCAGGGGTTTGGTGAAGTGCCACCTAGTGAAGAAGCTGGGCTTCTCTTGAGACCTTTGGTAGTGAATTCACAGCTTGATGAACCCGTCTCTGCGATGCTGTTGCTTAGCAGGGGCTGGGGATTTGGGGATCTCATCCAAGCACCATCCAAGCAAAAGATGTGGAATTTGCTCACAACTTGTTCCTGTTAGTCCCTGCCTTGCATCACTCGAGATGGTCTGTGAGGAGATAAACAGGGGGCAACATTCTGAAGAAAATAAGAGAAATACTTAGAATTTGGGGTAGAAGAGCCAGTATCTGTGACAATAGAGCAGACAGTGCCCAGAAAGAGGCCTTTTTAACCCAATTTCCTTATGAGACACTTGAGCAGTTTTACCAAGGCTCGAGGTTTTCTCCTGGGAACCCCCTGTTCTTATCTCTCAGTCTAAGTGTATGTGTCAGGTTCTGTGTCACTCCTGTGCAGATATGCCCCCATATCAGCAGAGTGTGTGTGCTCTCAGTCCTGAGGAGCAGAATTGAACACAAAAAACCAGGAGCTAAGTGGCTGTATCACATTGACTCATTCCCTGTGAATGACAGAATGACAGCAGACCTGCTGGGCTTCCAGGAACTTCCTTCTTCAGGAAAGCCTCAATGGGGATTCTCAAAGCAAGTGTGAGCATTGCCTGTGGCCTTGATCATCTCAAACACGTTATCCCTCTGTCCCACCAGTGTCTGTGCCTTTCCCCAACGTACGAGCTGGCACTGCAGACAGGAAAGGTGATTGAGCAGATGGGGAAGTTTTATCCAGAGCTGAAGCTTGCCTATGCTGTCCGAGGCAATAAGTGTGAGTACAGTGACACGCTGCTGTAGAGGGTTGTGAATGAGACCGGATGTGGGACTACGGTGTTGCTTGGGTGCAGTACAGTAAAGCAACAGTGGAGTGGTTGAGGCTGGTTGAAGGAGGGGCAGAGCATTCCACTGTGCAGCTTGGCTTACAACAGCCTCCCTTTCTATCCTGGCAGTGGAGAGAGGTCAGAAGATCTCGGAGCAGATTGTAATCGGCACTCCCGGCACCGTGCTGGACTGGTGTTCCAAGCTCAAATTCATAGATCCCAAGAAAATCAAGGTGTTTGTGTTGGATGAGGCTGATGTGATGATTGCAACCCAGGGCCATCAGGACCAGAGCATCCGCATTCAGAGGTAAGCACTGGCTGTACCTTGCCCAAGGTGATTTTGGTTCCTTCAGGTACAGCTCTCCTGTAACACAGGGCCAGCAGGGTTAGATTCTTGAGTGGTGTCTTCACTGATGAAGCAACAAGATTAAACTGATAAATTTAGCTCTAATCCAGCTGGATCACAGAAGCAGAGTGTCAGGGGGTGACAAGCAGTTTCATTTTCTTACAGAATAAAAAGCCTGTCCCTGGAGCAGGGTTTATTCATTGGTAAGAAGGCAAGTCTGGATGCCACTGGTCCATGAGGGAGCGATGAGGTGTTGGTAAGATTAGTGTTAGCCCTTCCAGCCACTGGAGTAACCGTGCCAAGGATATTGTTCTGCTTTGCCCGTGGCTTTAATCCCATCAGGAGATCGGGGGGGTGACTGTTGCATGGGAACCCTGCCCATTTTGCTCTCCCTTGCAGAATGCTCCCCCGGGACTGCCAGATGCTGCTGTTCTCAGCCACCTTTGAGGATTCCGTGTGGAAGTTTGCTCAGAAAGTTGTTCCTGACCCAAACATCATCAAACTGAAGCGAGAGGAGGAGACACTGGACACTATAAAGCAGTACTACGTTCTGTGCAGTAACAGAGATGAGAAGTTCCAGGCTCTCTGTAACATCTACGGCGCTATCACCATTGCCCAGGCCATGATCTTCTGCCATGTGAGTCTGTTCTGGGAATGTCAGTCCCAGTGATCCCGGTAGTGTCTGCTCAGTGCTCCCAACCTGACACGTGGTTCGGAAACTGAGAACCTGAATTGTCCTGTTCTTTGGCTTTTCTTGCTCCCTCATTGAGTGAAATCCTGGGAGCAGTGATAGCACTAGAATCCCAGAATCCCAGCCTGGTTTGTGTTGGAAGGGACCTTAAAGCTCCTCCAGTCCCAACCACTCC
>NW_009923699.1:8087-14241 GCF_000696875.1 Nestor notabilis
ACACTGCCAAGGAGGGGCCAGCCACAGCTTCTCTGGGCACCCTGTGCCAGCACCTCAGCACCCTCCCAGGGAAGAGCTTCTGCCTTATCTCCAACCTAAACTTCCCCTGTTTCAGTTTGAACCCATCCCCCCTTGTCCTGTCACTGCAGTTTGTGCCCACTTCACAGTGCTGTGGGCCCCACGTTGTGTTTCAGACTCGGAAGACAGCCGGGTGGCTGGCGGCAGAGCTCTCCAAGGAAGGCCATCAGGTGGCACTGCTCAGTGGGGAGATGATGGTGGAGCAGCGAGCTGCTGTCATAGAGCGCTTCCGAGAGGGCAAAGAGAAGGTGCTGGTGACCACAAACGTCTGTGCCAGAGGTAGGACATGGCAGAGCTGGGCTGGGCTGAAGCAGCCATTCCTGACATAACAGATGAGCTTGTGGAAAGAATTTGCATCCTCAAGTGTCCCAGTCTGGACAAATTGGGCTCATTAAAGAAAAAAAACGTGGCTGTGCAGATAAAACACAGAATTCCTCATAGGCTTGAGATGAGAAAGTCCATTACTGTGAGGAGCCTGCTTGGAACTGCTGAGCCTCGGTCTTTAAAATAAACATGTGCCAAAATATGGAAATCTGGCCTTGAACACTGCCAGGGATGGGGCAGCCACAGCTTCCCTGGGCACCCTGTGCCAGCGCCTCAGCACCCTCACAGGGAAGAGCTTCTGCCTTATCTCCAACCTGAACTTCCTCTGTTTCAGTTTGAACCCATCACCCCTTGTCCTGTGCAATTGTGCTGTTGGGTAACCTGGGTGTGGTGAGCAAACTGCCCATGGGTCAGGCCAGAGGCAGCTGCTCCTGCTCTGGGGTGGTTAATAGTTGTGTCATTGGATGCTTTCTGATTCTCAGGGATCGACGTGGAGCAGGTCTCTGTTGTTATCAATTTTGACCTTCCTGTGGATAAGGATGGAAATCCAGATAACGAGACGTATCTGCACCGCATCGGGCGTACGGGTCGCTTTGGCAAGCGAGGACTGGCTATTAACATGGTGGACAGCAAACACAGCATGAACATTCTCAACAGAATCCAGGAGCATTTCAGTATGTTTCGTCAGACTTCCTTCTTTCTCTAAAGTTAATGTTTCTGAAGGGTTTTGACTCGCTGTGCAGTGAGCAGATCTGATGGATGTTTGTTGAGCCTTAAACCGATCACTGAAGGGCACATCAGCTGTGTTATGTGCAGTCGTAGAATCTCAGAGCAGTTTGGGTTGGAAGGGAGTTAAAGCTCTTCCAGTTCCAACCCCTGCCACGGGCAGGGACACCTTCCACTAGAGCAGGTTGCTCCAAGCCCCTGTGTCCAACCTGGCCTTGAACACTGCCAGGGATGGGGCAGCCACAGCTTCTCTGGGCACCCTGTGCCAGCGCCTCAGCACCCTCACAGGGAAGAGCTTCTGCCTTGTCTCCAACCTGAACTTCCCCTGTTTCAGTTTGAACCCATCACCCCTTGTCCTGTCACTCCAGTCCCTGATGAAGGTCCCTCTCCAGCATCCTTGTAGCCCCCTTCAGACACTGGGAGCTGCTCTGAGGTCTCCACGCAGCTTCTCTTCTCCATAGATAAACCTCAACTCTCTGAGACCAGCTGAAGGAAGCAGCTTTCCCCTCTCTGCATTACAAACCCTGACAAGATTCTTTCTCATTTTTCCAGACAAAAAGATCAACAAATTGGATACTGACGACTTGGATGAGATTGAGAAGATCACTAACTGAAGCACAGCTGCTGGAGCCAGTGCGTTCCCTGCTGTGGAAGCTCTCCCACTCCAATTGGATCAGCGTTCGGATTGGCACGCCTCAGCTAGTCCCAAAAAGGACTCTCTAAGATCTGAGTATACAAAAATTACCTCATTTTAAATTGCAGTTGGACTTCAAATTGTGCAACTTGTAGGGAGGAAGAGGAAATGTTTACAGAAGCTTTTAACATTTCTTAGTTTAGCCTTAAAAATGGGAAGATCTTTCGAATTCTAAGAAATACACTTGCCAAAACCTGGGCAATATCGAATTATCTAAAGCAAATTGAAGATGAATAGAAAAGCTTTATTGCCTTGAATTGGAATTCATGTTCAGCATTAACCTGATCAGTTAAAATCCAACAGCCGAATAGATAATGGACAGAAGGAAAGAAATGAGAACCCACAACTGTCCACAACAAACCCCAAACAAGGCAGCTGGCTTTGGGTGAAATAAGTCAACTTGTACAAAATAGGATGTCATTCTCTTTGGCGCTCCCCTGAGCTCTTTAAGCCTCATTTCTGGCTTCCTAATGGATTTGCCCTGCTTTTCCTTACATGAATTGTCCTAAGGATGTCTCATTCTTGCAAACACAGGTGCCGTGTTACTTTTGCTGGGCAGCATTTTCACCGAGTTTGTCCTTGAGTTGCCCAAATGGCCACTGTCCAGTGGGGATGGAGCTCGAGGATGGCCTCGAGAGGTTTACCTGAAGCCTTTGACCTCACCAAGGAGTAGGTGGATGGGGAGAGGTAGTGTGAAGGGATCTGTACTAATGAATGTGATCACTGAATTCACCTCCATGCAATGCGAATGATAGTTGGACTGGGGGTCAGTCACCTTCAGGCAGGTTCTGAGATGCTGCCGTGGAGCCCAGCATGAATAATGTACAGAACTGCTGGGCTGCCCCCATAGGGGTAGGAATCAATCAATAATCAATCATGCTAGCTTGGATTGACCAAACCCAGCCCGTTCAGACCACCACATTTCCCCTATTCCAGTCTCTTCCAGTCCCAGTGGCTCAGCCAGATCCCACATGGGAAGCGCTCCACTTCCATTGTGCTCATAGTGCAGTCCCTCATCCAGGGGGTCCGTGCTGGAGAAGGAATGATGTACAACCTCCATGCTCGGGCTCTTGGCTCGGTTGGGACCATTCTTGGTTTCCAGGGAGAAGGAGGCTCCTGAACTAGAACTTAGGGTGCACAGCTCTTTTTTGGGGGGGAAAATGGGATGTGCTCGGTGCAGGAATCACTTCAAAAACCAATGTATAAATTGTAAATTTAACTAGGACTTTTGTTTCTTTGCAATTTTGGCCATCATATTCTGTTCAAAGACAGGAACATGGATCCTTTTACCAAGTAAAAAAAAAGGCTCATTTAAAAACGTACCTAAAATTTTAGGAACTTGTGCACCCTTTTATCGATTTGTATAAAGGCTTTAGTGAAAAAAGAAAAAAAAAAAACAACTTAAAATTAAACTTTTTGTATTCTGGGGTGTATCTATTTTTATTCTGTTGGAAACCTATTTAAAGTGGCAGGTGAGTGAGTGCGTGGCGAGTGGAAGACTTGTTGCAATCACCTACTTTAATAGTACAGCTGAATGACCTGGTGACAGCAGAGGATTGGGTTGAGTTGTCATGAAAGCTGCTGCTGGTCCTGTGTGCTGTTTCTAATGTACTTTGAATTGGAATAAAGAACACGTAACCGAGCAATGCCTCTTCTTGCTTCAGTGCTTTGGTGGTTTAAAGCCTTCAATAAGGCCATTCCCAGCCATGAATCCAGAGTTTTCCATTTCTGACCCTCCTGTCATGGGGTGAACTTCACCTGATGTAATGCTGAGGTTCCTAAAAGCTTATTATATGGTTCCACACCTCAAGTGAGGTCAGATAACTGCTCCTCCCTCCCTGGTGCTCCTTGTGCCAGGCTGGGCAGAGTTGCTGCTGAGACCTCCCCTGCATCCATCCCTGGGAGACTTCTGAAGGGAAGAGAAGGGGAAGTGGGGGAGACAAGAGGTGTTTTCCCTGCACTGCACTAGACAACATCAAGACTTCATGTGATTTTAGAAAAGGAAATAACTAATACACCTGTCTTTGGAGATGCTGGAGCCTGGGCGAGGTTGTTAGAGGACCAGACTCATTCAGTTTTACCTTACGTGGAGATGTTCAGGAGGAATAAATGTCCTCCAGCTTGAGAAGTGCTGTCCCCTGTGATTCAAGCTGCTCTTTCCTCTTCTGTCCTTGGTTGAAGCATCAGCCCCTGTGTCCTCTGAAACCCACGTCATGGTCACTGTGTTCCTGGCTGTTAGCATCTCCTCTCCTGCCATCCTGGATTTAATACAGGATGGAGATAGGAGCTCCAGGAAGGCATGTGCAAGGTGCTGGGGACAAAGTCCAGGCTGGATATTCTGAGGTATCTGCCATCAAATTAATGGCGTTTCTTCTGCCCAAGGAGATGCAATGGCTCCACCTCCAGTTCACAGAAACCATGTAAAATCCAAGTTTCAGCCTAAAAGGTTTTATTGATTGCACTACCACACAGCATGAAAACACTCCGAAATGCAGCAGTAACACACACACCACCAGAAGGAGGGAGTTAATCACCTGACACTGAATGAGACACACAAAACAGCTCCTGTTCCTGAAACACAGTGAAATACTTTGCTCCCCGCTGAGGTTTGACTAAAAGCACCCGGATTTCAATGTCCTGGTCTCTCCCTGAAGACACCAGGATTGCTGCTGCACGGTCACCTGCAGCAGTAGGTAACAAACAAACACCAGTTCACCAGGTACCATCTGCAGAGAGCCACTGGACACTTGCTTTAGAACAAGATGCTCTTGGTCAATGCCAGCACCAGCATTCTGCTGCTGCTCTGGTTCTACTGCTCAGGATTGGTTTGGCACCGAGGTTAAAAACCAGTTGGGTTTACCTCAAAACATGAAAATCAGCTCATTTGTGTGGCAAATGAGCCTTTTTTCTAGTAGATGGAATTATCTGAACCATAAGAAGTTCCATTAGAAACATGGAAGATCTGGTTTATTTAGCACAAGCACGTTGTATTGATCTAAAACCTGCTAAAATCACCCTGTGAGCCTTTCTTTAATGATGGTTTGGTAAAAGCTGCTCTGCTGCATAAGCCAAGTCCTCAGGCAAATCCCAAAGCAGCACGTGCTTTCTTGACCTAACTCATTTCACTGTAAAGGGGCTAAATGGAAGTATTTTGTAACATCCCACCACAACTATCCATCTATTCTTACCTATGGATCACACAAGCTGGAGGAGAGAAGGAAAATGAAGTGGAAAATCCTGGTGCTCACCAACACATGCAAAATAACAACTGTTTGTTCCAAAAGGATGATGTAGTCACGCTCCTAAAAGCTGCACTGAGGTTACTGAGGACAGGCCGAGCCCCCCCAAGTGTTTTACCATCAGTCATGCCGTTTAATACTGCACCATTGTCCATTAACAGGTTATTACTGTTCTTTCTGGATGCTCTGGGGGCTTGAGCTCCAACTCAGTCACTCTCGAGATGTTCAGGGTAATGATAACCTACTGAAGATGGTCCTCCAGAGTAAACCAGTTCCCTTTCTACCTTCCCAAATAGGTGCTTCTGCATCCGGATCCACTGCGGGAAGTGGTACCTCCCTGAAATACTCAAAAGAACAAATGGAGAACTCCTAGAAATATCAGTCTTCAGCGGAGAACATCAGCAACTTCAAAGAAACAAAGGGGGGTGGTGCTCAGGAAGCAATCTGCGATGGCACACGTGAGCAAAGGTGCTGTTTACGTAGCAGGTACACACACTTGAAACACTACCTCGACACATATACACAAGCCTGCTCCACAGGGAGGGTTTGGAAGATGACAAGATGAAGAAGCAGGCCCAGGAAACGTCCAGCTCTTGAGTTTTCAGATGAAGTGATGCATCCCACTCAGCAGAAGGACCCTAAAGATCAGCATCGTGCTGCTCCTTCTGTCGGATGCACAGCACGGACTTGTGCAGGATCCCACATTCATGGAGGGACCTCGTCAGGTCAGAGAAACTCCTGCGGGGCACCTCCATCGTTTCAACACTGCAGCGTTTGTATGTGGCTGATGTTTTCTGCTCTGCCATGGCAAGAACCGTCTGGAGACTGTCAGTGGGCTGGAAACGGTGTTCAAACCTCTGCCCAGAGGGCGAGCGAACAGCGAGCAGCAAGTGCGACTCTTCCTTTGGCAGCTCTTCCAAACCTCCCAAAGTTGATGTGGAAGGGCTTATTTTCCCCCCTGGCTTCTCAGGAGGACACTGCTTGTGTGAGCTCTCCAATAATATGCTGGCACATCCTTGCTCTCCAGAAAGAGTTTTGCCTTTGGGAATGTCCTCCCGCTTCCCGCTCACCGTCAGCCGCTCGGTCCGTTCAC
>NW_009923699.1:14272-15054 GCF_000696875.1 Nestor notabilis
CACTGCTTCCACAGTGCTGCTCCCTGCGCCCTTGCAGCCGATGGAGGGGAGCACCCTGTACTTGTTCAGGGAAGAGGAGGTCCTCAAAGGCACGTGCTGCAGGAGCTCTGGGATCTCCTCAGGAGACACCTGGCCGGGTGGGAATGCTGGTTTCCTGAACCACGCTCTCCGGCCGCTCAGCAGCTGGTGAGGAGCTGGCGGTGGTGGTGAAGATGGCACGTGGCAAGGGCAGGCTTCCGTGCTCTGCGAGTAGCTGAGGCTGGACCTGGTGCGTCCCTTGGCAGATTTTGGCCGGGTGACGTGCATGTTGGTGGTGTCTGACCACAGGAAAGAGGCTGCTGTGCTTGAAGGGAAGCAGAGATGGGATGGTGCTGAGTTCAGCAGAGCCACTGTGGCCATTGCTTCTCACGGCACCTGTGGATGGGGCAGCACAGGGAAGAGTTACAGGAACTGGCCTGGAAGCTTCTGGAGAGCTTCATGTCCCCCTACAGCTCCCACTTCTGTTCCTGCAATGACAGGCCAAGTTCTGGTGCGGACTTTAGGGTAAGACTGACTGAACCTGGCTTTCTAAAGATCTCTGAAGACCTCTGAGGTAAGTCTGGTTCAATACAGAGAAGCCCATTCTGACTTCCGTGACCAAAAGCTGCTCAGAGATTGATATTAACCTCTTATTAAAGACGAAGCCACATTCTGCTGTGTGTTTCCCAACTTAAGCTCTTCTCAGAGCACTTGTGCTTTACCAGGACAAAGCAGTCCAGAAGCCCAGAAAACTGGGCCACAAC
>NW_009923700.1:0-1329 GCF_000696875.1 Nestor notabilis
CTGGGAGCCTGCCCGCAGCGCACCGGGGCGCAGCAAAGCGCCCTGCGAGTGGCCCCTTCTCTGCGCCTGTGCCAGGCCCCTGGCGAGGAAGCAGCGGGAGCCTTGGCCCCATGCGTGGAGCTCAAAGCAGACAGGAGCAGGAGAGGAGGGATGTGGAGCCAGCACTCCAGGTGTCAGAGCAGCTGTGAGCAAAGGACTGAGGCTGGGTGAGGAGCTGAGGGCAGGAGGGAGCCTGTTTGTCTGAAGAGGTGCAGTGAGTCTGGGGCCGGGTCACCGGTGTGGCAACACCGCAGGCACTGCGGTGACAGCCCCACAGAGGAGACCTGGCTTCTCTTTCCCCCCATGCAAGGTTGGACTCTGATTGCTTTGTCTACATCAAAAGAGGAAGACAGCAAGGCATGCAGATGGAGGCTCTCCATATGCCAATGCATCATCTGAATTTCTCAAGAGATTCCAGGCCATCCTCGCTTCTGTCAGGGTCTGTATGGAAATCACATCTTGGGAATATGCGAAAAAGTAACTAACTGAAAGCAGAAGAAAGGATTCTTTTTGCATACAAAGGTGTCTGGGAGCAGGGAACCAGCTGGAACAGATGCACAACCAGTGCTGTCAGGGCCCCTGTTTGCTGGGTTCTCAAGAGAGACACTAAGAACCAGCTTGTCTTCTGGATCCCTGCCACTCCATGGAAAGATCTGTCCCCGAAGAGGGCATTGAGCACACTGGTAAGGGTGCTAGAAAGCAGAGAAGCACCTTGGGAGAAGCCCCAAACCCATAAACAGAGGAGTTGCTTCTAGCCATGCACTAAAGAAAGCTCAAAGAAATGATGCAACTCTGCCAGAAGAAAGGGTTTTACAGAGAACAACTCAAACCACAAGCATCGCCGTGGCAGGAACCAGAAACAAGTACGCAAGTACCAAAGGAAACCCTGGGAGGCCGTTGCAGGAGACACGCCACCAAGTATTGCACACCGAGCTGCAAAGTCTGCAAAACCCCAGCCTGAGCACACCCAGGGAGGAAGCCTGGAGGGCAGGGAGCACCCACCACCTCCCTGGGCAACTGCACACCACAAGGAATGTTGAGCGTGAGACAGAAAATGCTCTTGCTCATTACAGCCAGATATTCCCCGAGGCTGGCTGGGAACTGCGGGTCATCACAGTTTTCCATCCCCACCGTCCCCACGCTGCCTGCACTGAGCTCCAGGCAGCGGGCACGTGCCAAGGGGAGGAGGAATCAGGAAGCCCATGGTCCCCTGGTACCTGGTATCCGATGATCTCCCCTTTGCAGGAGGGCAGCGGCTCCCAGCTGAGGGACCCCGTGCTGGGATCCAGC
>NW_009923701.1:0-386 GCF_000696875.1 Nestor notabilis
GCCCGATGTTGTCGCCGCCGGGAGCTCGGGCTCCCGTCACGGCCGCGTGTCCTGCCGCCGTGGGCGCGTAGACAGAGGGGCCGCTGATGCCGGTGGAGATCGCAGCCGTCTTTGTTTGACGGGAGGGGCTGCTGCAGTTGAATCGTGCCCAGGCACCCCTCCGCCCGCACGGCGGGGAGGGGAGCGGCTCTCCGGAAAGTTGCGCCGTGGTGAGGACGTAAAGCTGCTGTCCAAGGCAGCGCTGGGGATAGCGGGCGCTGGAAGCATCGGGCTGGGCTGCGATGCTGCGCACCGTCGAGCCTTTCTGTAAGGGCTCCCAGGCGATGAAGTTGTAAATGTGGCTGCGCTCGGTTAGCGGCAGGGGCCTTATAGAAAAATTTATAGGG
>NW_009923701.1:417-8007 GCF_000696875.1 Nestor notabilis
AAATAAAAGAGTAACTCCACTATGCATCAGAATTACAGGTATCTAGGTCCTGTACGTCATTCTGTCAGTAGGTCTTAAAACACTACATGCAGTAGGTAAATGCTGTTCTCGTCTTACAGATGAGGAATACACCAAGTATAATTGCACTAAAACTCTCCTGCAGACATGATATGGAAAGAATGTGCTATTTCCTTAAGAGCTTAGTGGCATTTTAGACTGGAATTTACTTTGTTGTAGTTTTTGCTACTAATCCAGAGTTTGTTTTAAAAGGCCAGCTCAAAGCTGTGAAGTTGCTTCCTGTGAACCTGCTCCAGCCTTATGCTCTTGGGTTTTACATTGAAGTACGTTAATTCTTGGGATTGGTAGGTGCTACTGTATTACAAACCATGTAGGAAAGACACTTTTGAAAGCTCTTCCTAGCTAAGTAGTTTTCACACTGAGATCAGGCATGTGACAGCAGAAACTTGTTTTTGAGACTGGAGCAGGTCTCTCTAATTGTATGCTTTTACTATAAAATAGCTAACTGTCTGAAAGCTTTATTTAGGTACTCTGCTCGAAATAGATGCTTTCATGGTTCTATGATACAAACCAATCAATTTAAATCACATCCTGAAACCATAGTTTGCTGTCAAAGGCAAGAGAGTTGAAAGTTTGAAGATATTACTTAGGAATGTTTTTACTATTGTCAGTGTTTATGGGGCAGAAGACCTAGAAGGAGACTTCACAAAGTAATAGCAACAAAGTTCTTGGCTTACTGATGTTTCTTTAAATTAATCTTTTAATTGAGTGAAATAATCACCATATTGTTTCTGGTTTGAGCTTTTAAGAAACAATATTCCATTGTAGGTTAGTGCATTTTGAGGGTTGGTTAATGTTCTTTCAACATTTGACCAATCTTTTTCTGGGGATTATCTTTTTACAAGCCTAAACAGAAGTGACTAGTAGCCTTGCCAAAAGGGGAAGGAGGAAAATAAAAATTGATGGGCAAGTTGAAATGCAAAGAATAAATTCCTTACAGGAATGGGTTATACTTTATACTGTTATACTCTACTCCCTAAGTCTGAAAGACAACTCCTCCTTCTCCGAAGACTAAGCAATACCAATGTATGTAAACAGGGTAGTAAGATTGCTTATCAAGATCATTTGGAACTTGTCACAACCCAAACAATCAGTGCACATTAAAAACCCGAGGAGTAGATTTATGAGAACCCAGGTTGTAAAACACTAAGAAGCACTTTGAAACAAGCTTGTAGTCCTTGTTGGAAAAACTTTGACAGTCTTTGTATGCACCAAAAACTTTTGCCTCGGCAATGGAGGTGGGCTTTTCTGGCATGCTGTTCATGAGAACAGAATGCTCATGGAATTCTTTCAAGGAAGGGAACAGTCATCCTGCAACATCCATGTTTTGCTGCAGTATGCTGATTTTTGAAAAAGAATTCTTTGATATGACTGCTCTTTTTGCATCTTGCTGTTCCTCTGTTTAACAGAACAGAGGGTAAACATGGAGTAGCAAATAGGAAGCTAAGTTAAAAAAAAAAAAGGTTTCTTTTTATGGTTAAGTAAACTTCAACCAGTCTTGTATACCTTGTGCTTTGCTATTGAAAAGAACAGGCTTAACTTTAGACTGAAAATTCTCTGAATATTTTTGTCAGGCGGGTTATGAAAAAGTAGAAGAGAAGGATTTTGGTACTGTTTTACCTTTTTCTCAATTATAGTAACACTGTCTGAAGAGATGGTGGCAAAATGCTGGTAAGTGAGAACTGTTCAACATCACAGACCTACCTTTGAAATCTGGTTTTTGGTTTAGACATTTCTGAAGGAGCTTTTAAACACGAGTACAACTGATCAGATTTACTAAAATGAAGATCTGAAGATCTGCACGTACGCAGTTTGCATTATTAAAAACTTTTCTGCTTACATCTTGGTGAAAAGGAAAAAATGTGTGCCAGTGGTAGAACTTAGCCGTTGCTTTACATAAATTTACAACAGCAAATGCGGTGTGCTTCTACTATTGTACAGTAACTATGAGGAATGTAAATTAACTGTTTTCCTTCTGTATCTGGAGAATATGTATATTGCACATCTCACTTAAAATTTGCTCTTTATAGGGCTTGTAGGTACTTAACAATGTAGACAAATGAACACAAAGGAAATACTTATTTTTAGAAGAGGTGAAATTGTTTCAGTTCTTGCTTTCTCTTGGGTAGGAGTTAGGGTTTTGTTGCATGTTCCTGAGCTCTTCCATTTGTATTCTCCCACTCAGAAACAAATTGCCTTAATTACAAAATAGCATGCTTCTCCCATAGTAACTCATTTGTGCTTCTGCCATTCTAATGAACAGTATGGGTGTGTAAGTACAATATTGTGAATTCTATTATTCATATTGTATTCAAAGTACTGTGTGGTATGTGCTACTTGATTTAGTAGATGAGGGGGCATTTAAGAATGAAACCATCAACTTGTAAATATACTTAAACATCAAACCAAACTTTCACTCTGGGAAGGGAAATGGCAGCAAGTAATTCCATTATGCATTACATCTTTAACATAATCCTAAACCCTCTCTAAAGCTCTATTCTTCTCTATTAAAATAAAAGAATGGACTATTTAGTCTTTGCCTTGAATGATGCCAGTATTGTTGACCAGCTTTAAAGATTGTGCCTCCTAGTAAAGATTTGTGTAGTATGAACACTTGTGAATCAGTACTTCATTTTATACAGGGTGATAGATTCACTGGATTTGAAGACTGCATTATTCTGTAATGTGATAGAACAAACAACTTGGTGTTTGACTGGGAGTTATGCTGTCCATGGCTAAACAATGCACAATATCTGTTTAAAAATGGGAAAAAAGCAGGATGCCTTGAGGTTTCCTTATCCAAATACTTTGAACCCCAGCTGTGGAATAGGCTGTGTTCCTTAACAACTGATGTTATAATGAAAAAGCTATGCAAGGATAAAATCCTAAGTGTAGATCAGTATGCCATGTGGCTCCTAGTCATACATAAGTCTTTTGAAACTGTGAAGAACTCCCATGCAGTGTGATTTGTTTTAAATATTTTTTTGTGGCATTTATTCTAAGAATCTGACCTTAAGGTGGGAAACAATGCACTGTAGCTGTAAAGAATGTGTAGAGAATACCAGAGCTGTTGTTTGGCTGGAATTGGACATCTACAACTTAATAGACAAATGCTCCTACTCACTTGTCCTTTTAAGTCTGCATTTGGTCTTTGGCTTACATATCTAGATGGAGTAATCATTTGGCCAGGCTGCCAAACCAAAGGTTAGCACAAAACAATCTTGGAACAGTGTTCTATCTATTACAGTGTCTACTTGATAAGATAATTGGGAAAGGGCAGGAAAATAACATGTTAAAACAAGGACACCTAAATCAAGTGGAAATGGAATTTGTTTTCTCATCTAGCTGCAACTACTCTTGAATATTAATTTAAGTAGTCTTGAAGTGAACCTAAGTTTTTCTTGAAGTTTCTTCTGTGTCTTTCCCATTAGTGATGCTAGTTCTATGTGAATGCTACCAAGATTGTTTTGCACTCATGCAGAAGACAACCTGGTTGTGGTCCAGCTGATGGGAAGGATGTGGAAAATTAGAGATTTTTAGAAATCTGTTGGATTCTTAACATGTAATACCCTGCACAGAGTCATTGCAATTTTAGCAGTATCGCCAAGATTTATTTCTGTTGCATTATGTTAGCTTTTAAATGACATGTGTTTCTGCAGGTAATAATGTAGAATATATAGCACTACTGAAGCTGTTGAACAAATACCAAGCTTCCCTCTAGAAAGGAATTGAGTGTTCAGATGACTTATTTCTTAATTTGAAACAACCATAGTCACTGCGCCCTGGAGATGACTGAAGTGAAATTCAGATTGAGTGCCTGAGAACAACTGACATGTAAAATTATGTTTTGGAGCACATGAAACAATTGTCTCCTAGGTTTATGAGCTTGAAAAGCAGAATAGCTACATTTATTTATCAGTTTGTCTTTTGATATTAATATTTCATGATAAGAAGCATCTGAAACTTTGATTTAGCACTTTGCTCCTGTATGACCTGAGCAACTTGGTGAAGGGGCGAAGTGGAAAACAGCAAAGTAAGCAAGAGTGCAGCCAGCTGTGGCCTGGGTCTGGCCTGACGAATGTTTACAGGGTCTTTTATGTTTATTCTTCTAAAATATGAGTGCTATAAACATGGTGAAGTGTAGTTAACTAACAGACACCTTGGGTGGAGATGCTGGTGCAGTACTAGGCAGAGAGGGGGAACTGAAGATGGCTGCATGTGTCTGACCTGTGGAAGAAGGATCAAGGGAGGAACTAAGGAAGTTTCATGAAATCAGAGTATCTTCTAGGTTTTAGGACAGACTTAGACTTGGCATTATAGATGGTATATGAATGCTCCACTTAAGCTAACTTTGCTCCACTTAAGCTAACTTTCTTTTTGAATACTGGAAATAACTTGGAGCAGTTACAACAGCAGTAGAAAACCACTAGATGTATTTGATGAAAATGCTTTAAAATTAGATTGTTATTGGCTCTACAACTTGCATGCAAACATGATTTCTTTGTTTAGATCTTCACCTTGCTGCTGAGCTTGGGAAGACACTCCTGGACCGTAACACTGAACTAGAAGAATCTTTACAGCAAATGTATGCCACAAATCAAGAACAACTGCAAGAGATAGAGGTAAATATTTAAGGGTTCCAAGTGTTAAAGCATCCAAACCTGCAACACAATAGCATGTAAGTTTGGATCTGAATTTCTTGACATCTCATGCACACTTTAGGGAAAAATACTGAACAACCCTTAACCGCTTCAGCTACTTTGAGAATTTGAGAACCTGTGTTTTCAAATCACAGTGAGATGATGGTTGATCATAGTTATAACTGTTTTCTGATTACCAGAAGCTTTGTGTCTTTAAAATTCATGCTGAATTTGGCTTGTTTTAATAACAAGTGGCTAGTATTTTTCTTTTTATACAGAAAAGTTACTTCAGTTATTTTATTCTTCAACTTTGCTGATGTTGTCAAGTAAAATGCCATTAAATTATATGATGATAAATAATTTAAATTAGTATATGAAAATATTAGTGGTTACATCACTTAAATGTAAATGCTGATCAGGAGAGAGACTTAAGTCAAGTTTGAGGATAGGTACTTCAACTAAACTGAGCTGTGGTAGATGGAGATAGCCTATTTCAATGTAAAAAACAAAACAGACACCCCTCATCCCTCCCCCCCCCAAAAAATAAACCCCACAAAACAAACACAACAAAACAACAAAACCAAACACTTAAATAGTATCTAAATACAGGACATAATATATCTATTTTTTTCTGTGTTTTTCTGTGTTTTCCAGGGGGAAAAAAAATTCATTACTACCTTTTCAAAACCACTCATCTTTTTGTTACTTGGTGGAAAAAACTGGCCATTTTTGGCAATTAGCTTTTTCACATTGGCTGTGTTCATGCAGACCTAGCATTTATCAGCATAATGAGTTTTTTCCCCATCTATTACAGAGCAATACATAGTCTCTAATTAAATTATTAAATATTCAGTACTTTGACTGACAGCACATTGGAAATGCAGTCAGCATTTCGGTTTGGTTCTGGTATGAATCACAGGGAACAGGCTGTGACTGGTATACACTAGATTTTTACAAAATCCAGGTCCCTTTGTGCAAGCAGTACATGTGCACTTACAGATAGGGTGTGGATTTTGTACAGCTGCAACTTCAACTTAAGACACTTATCATTTGGTAATAGGTAACTTCAAGAATCCTAAGCAAGCTTAGTACTTATACATATACAGGTGTCTTTAGTCATGTTAACCCAAATGCAGTGTTTTTATTAGGTGATGCACAGTCTCTGGGCGCAGGTTATTGTGGGTTTTGGGTTGGTTGGTTTTTTTTTGTTTTCCTAAGATACTTCTGGTTTGTACCTCATTCTTTGGCTCTTTATTATGTGCCAAATGTCATCTTTGTTATGCTGTTCATTCTGTAATACAACGGTTGGAATGGCTGCTATTTGTATTAGTGCTACAGTGCTTAAAAAAATGTATTTACTTATGCAGAGACTTAAAATAACTCATTGCCATGAATGGTTTTTATAAAAAGATTAATTCTTAAGATCTAGAGAGGAAAAACACTTCAAGGTGTTATACAAACACTGTTCTCCTTAAGGTTCAACACCTGGAGGAACAACCATGTTTAAGGAAGTGTTTAACACAGTTAACACACGTTTTGAAATAACAGCATAACTTTGTGACAGATAACTAACTTGGCTCATTGAGCGTAGCTCATGAAATGCAGAAAGTATATTATTGCTAACCTGCATTAATTTATAGAAATAGCCCAGTGCCATTACAGATATAATATCCTGTTGGTTTAAGCAAGTTTGCTTTAGGTGTTTTGGTGGGTTACTGACTACGTAAGACAGCTTCAGCACCAGGAAGTGGTCAGAAGTGTCCGTCCAGCAGTGGTCTACAGTTGGTGTGGTGCAAGGGAAAAGTCAAAATGAACCCCTTTCTTGAATTAACCAGAGAGAACCTCAAGACGGAGGAACTGAATATATTAGATTACTGGCACAAGGGATTGCTACAGGAATTCACCAAAACAAATGGGAATAGTTAGCATATGCAAGGTGCAGTACTCTTTAGCTGGTAAAAGCAGTTCAGTCAGTTATTTTCATATCTAACATTCTGTCTTTGGTGGGAACACATACCCCACTGCTCAGGGTATATCTGCAAGTGGCGTATACAGTCTCTTCGCTTCATTTTTTTCCTTACTTGCAAGTGCTTGTCTCTGTAACCTAAAGGTGATCTTTCTTCTGTTCTGTAGCTACTGTGCTGCATTTTACTAGGTTTTTCAGTGCAGTTTGTCAGTGTTAATCTTTGGGTTTGTTGTTTTTTTTTTCCCTCTATTAAGTCACATCTTACGGGTAGCAAAGTCTAGAACTGGGTAAGAAATCATTGTGAAATACAGTACTTGGCTGCACTGAAAAGTAAGGGTCAAAGGCTTTGAGATGCTTAAGATTACATCTGGTATATAAAACACAACATTCTACGGCCTTGGATCATTATATCTGACCTTTGTACTGACACGTGTACTATTAACTAATCACAGAAGATTTAATAAATGCTGGATTGAAAGGGCAACTTCATTCTTGTCTTAATCTCTTCTCGGCACTCAGACTTCAGAAATACTGACACTCTCCTTTTATCATGTGGTAGAACAAACACAAAAAGTCTCAACTGCTGCTTCATGTTAGGTGCTTAGTTGCAGGGGAGGTAGAATAAATGTGAACTTCTAAAGTACTGATCACCACATCTATACTTTGTTCTTGTGGCCTGGTTATACCAAGCCAACTTGACATGAGCACTGAAGGTACTGGAGACGCAAGGTGGAGAAAATGGAGAAAACTGCAAAGAATTCACTTCTATTAAGCTAAAACTTCTGCAAAAGCCCATTGTAACAAGTAGTAAAATCAATTCTGGCACCAAAGGCTTCTGTGCTCAGCCATGCGTATATTGCTGAAGAAAGTCTGAAGATCTCCAGCTCCTTCTGAGAATAACCAGTA